>NW_025814078.1:0-174466 GCF_018902025.1 Drosophila willistoni | reverse complement strand
GCTGAGCGAAAGTGTGGGAGTTCTTTCGTGGGATGATTGCGATGGGCACCATCGGCGGAGAGCGGCGCGAGGTGAAAGCTTCCGCCTCCTTTAAACCTTGTGTGTGCCGGTTGGGCATAAACAGTCGCTTAGGTGTGAAAAAACTCCTATTTTCCTGCTGTTATTTCTCGTCTGAGGATGTTAACTGCTTGGTTGTTTTCCAAGTCTTCTTTGCTAATATAAACTCTCTTTCTGCCAACACTTGTACTATGGTGTTGGGTTCTTTTCTGTGAAAATTATTTGTGTTTTGAGAATCTGTTGACTGCCGTTTCTAGTATGGACATGTTAAAACCCTGATCCTCTTCTTTAGAGTGAACCGTTTCAGTCAGGGATTTGTTGTCTTCTTCGTCTGTTGGTTCGACTCCATTAGGGTTAATGTTCATCTTCTTTAATCCTACTCAAAAAATATTATTATTTTTTCCTTTATGTATTCTATATGGAATTTGTACTCCCTAGATTAATGCCATCTCTGCAGTCTTGGGCTTATATCTTTGCCCGTATATTTAGCCATCAGCCATTTAAGGGTTGGTGATCGCTCTCGGAGTCGAATTCTCTACCATAAACATACGGTCGAAAGTACTTTACGGCCCACACTATGGCTAGAAGCTCTTTCTCTATAGTCGAGTAGTTGCATTCATGTTGATTTAATGTTTCGGGATGCATATGCGATTGGGTGGCTCTCTTGCGATAGCACTGCTCCACCCCCGCGAAATTTTCAAAATTGCTCCTTCAAGGTTCTGAATATCTTCCTTGGGTGGTCATATGTTCCTGAAGGGAAGTGCTAAAAATTAATATGTCGTCCATGTAGACGACACAGTTGTCAATAATATGGTCTTTCAGGACTTCATTCATGAGCCTCTGAAATGTCGATGGAGCATTTTTTAGTCCGAACGGCATTCTGACAAACTCATAGTGACCTGACGGTGTTGAAAATGCCGTTTTTGGTCTGTCTTCCTCTCTTACGAGAATTTGGTGAAAACCCTTCGCCAGATCTAGGGTTGTGAAATATTGGGATCTACCTAATTTATCCAATAGAGAGTTTAGATTAGGGATTGGAAATCTGTCATCGACGTGAATTCGTTTAATTTACGGTAATCGATGACGATTCTGAACTTTTTTGACCCTGAATTATCGAGTTTTTCTCGACGATCCATAAGGGACTGTTGTAGAGTGAGTTACTCTTTTTTATTATGTTCTGCTCAAGCATTTCCTTTATCTGTCTATTTATTTCTTTTTCATGTATTTGGGGATATCTATATATTTCAGAATATAAAGGCCTATCCACTGTGGTAATTATTTCGTGGGAAATCTGGTTTGTTGCTGACAAAACGTCCCCTCTTGAAAAAATAAGTCGTCAGATTCCGCGAATAGGGTTTCGACGGCTCGACGTTCCTCGCCATTTAAATGAGCGAGGTTGAAGCGATCTCGTATTTCTTCTCTGTTCACGGGTTGCAGAGCACAAGCATTGTGCATTGCTTCTGGGTATTCGTAATCCAAAAAAAAAAATTTTCTATCGAGTAATTGTACATATCGCTCTGTGTTGTTGATTTGAGCATTGAAGGCTTTTAAGAAATTTGGCCTATTATTGCCGAGAAACTTTTGTTTGAGAAATCTATAAGTTTCCACTGTAGTGTCCCCGAGTAGGGTATCTCTTTTGAAAAGTGGTGTTGTTACGGTGTATTTCACGACGTTAATGCCGTCAAGAGTTTTATAAGAGCATGGTTTGGTGAGTTCTGTTTAGGGGTATTGAAATTCGAGAATTTTTGATTTTAAGATGCTTGTCGTCGCACCAGTGTCGACTAAGCATTTAATTTTTTTTTTTCCTATTGTCCACACTATTATGGGTAAGGATGCTCTAGGCAAGGAATCAAAAAATTTACCTGTTCTTCCTCTTCTTCTTCTGCCTGTTTTTCTTCTAAAGTCCCAATCTCCATGGGTGTGGGATCACTCTTTTGAGTGTCAACGCTCATATGAGACATTCTTGTCTGTCTTGAGCTGTTACCCTTGTTGTTATAGTTAGGTTTAAAATTTGGATTTTGGGTGTGTGTTTGTTATACGACTGTTGGTTGACTTGGTTACTCTGAGGTGGCTGGCGTTATTATTGGTGTTTGGTTGGCCACCCTGATTCTGTTTGGTATTGTTATTATTACTAGCAAACTGATTATTCTGGTTGCGTTTTTATGAGTGGTGCTAGTGTTGGTGTTAGCGTTAGTGTTACCCTGTTTGTTATAGGTATTGTTCGAATTTTTCCTATACCTCTGTAAAAATAGCTCTGGGATCGTCCAGTGCTTAATATTTGAATATTTTCGTTTGTAAAAGCATGCATAGATATGCCCTGATCGACATGAATCCTGAATGGAGTGTCTATTTTATTCATTAGCATGTTTAACAAATCTCTATCTACTTTATCATTTTCATACATGGCTGGTTTGGATTCGTCGAACATATATATTTTATTTATTTCGCACTTTGCTTTCTCAAACTCCTGGAACAAATCTCTTAAACTACTCACTTTGATGAATCTGCATCTATCGAATACGTCCTCGTAGGTCATCCTGGGTCGCATTTGCTCCATCAGTTTGGTCTTCATTTGGTCCCAGCTAGGCTCCATCCCCAATTGTCTGATGAAATTTGCTGCTGTTCCCGACACCTTTTCATTAGCGACGATGCTAGTGCCAAACTGGATCAGCAATGCGTTTTCCCTGGCATAATGTTCATGAGGAACTCCACAGATTTATAAAAGCCAACACATCATGTTGGTCGTCGAGCTGCCTTAGCTGGCGAAACTGCAGGATGATATCTTTGTTTGACAGCCACTGGAATGGTTGTTGTTGTTGCTGTTGTTGTTGCAGTTTTTGTTGTTGTTGTTGATTTGTTGCCTTAATAGGTTCAACTCTTCTTCCTGTTGAAGCAATGCTGCTCTTAAATTATCCATCTCTGCTTCCATTGTGGTTTAAATTAAAAAATTTTCTCGTGGATTAACTTTGGTTTAATTCTGAACGTATTTGTCCGATTTCGACTGCGCCAATTATATTCGTTGAAAGAACGAATTTTAGTTACTAGATATCTTTAGATATCCTTATTTATTTATTTAAATTTTGATTTAAATTTGTTGAATTAAACGATTTTGTTCACTGGATATCTTTAGATATCGTGAGTTTCTTTATTAGTTTGGAACTTAGACTTCTGTCTGGTTACAATTGAATCTTAAGACTAAAAATATAATTTTCTTTAGCATATGCAAATGCCCATTTCGTTTGTTTCATAAATTGCTGATCGAGCATTTGCAACGGGAGCGACGGCGACGCTTCCGTTGTTTATGCTTTTGAAATTTGATTTTCGGTTCAAGTACTTCTGCATGATTATGCTGATCTCGTCGTTATCAACATTCCCATGCATAAGCTTATTTGTTTGTCCAGCTTTGGCTTTTTGTATAATTATGTTATTTGTTTGTGCGACTTTAATTGGTTTCATAACTCGTGTACTTAGAGAATTTGTGTATTGCGGTTAAAATGATTTTTTTTTTGGGTGAAATATAAGTCTATATAGTAAAAAAATCCGATTTTCCCAATAAGAAAAAAAAAAGATATGTTTGTGAGTTAAAAGCAACGTACTTTATTATTTGAATGAAAACTTAGAACTGGTTACAAAAATGTCTTATGGTTATATTTATAAGCTAAATTTGGGAGACCTTTGGTGGCGTGATTGATATTTGGATGATTTGATTGGTCCGAATTTAATTGCTGAGTTAGCGTTCTCACGCTTTTGGTTGTTAGGGGCACAATTATTATTTCAAGTGTTTAATTGTTTATGTTAATTTTATGGATTAGCGTTCATACGCTTTGGTTTTGAGGGGGACATAATTATGATATCTTGTTGTTGAGTCTAATCATGGACATCTACAGTTTGGATTTGTGTGAATCTTGCCTTGTAATTCCTAAAATGCTCCGGAAAAATTTGTTGAATTTTCCCCATGATACTTTCGGAAGTGAAAATACCATTTACTATTCTCGGATCCATTTTTTCTTTTAGAATAGTTACAAGGTTGTCTTCGGAATAATTACTTCTCACTATTGTATGTCTGTGGTATGTGGGGAATGGTATTTCGAAGGTGGTGGATTCGTTATCACCAGTGAGGATAAACAATTGGTTTTTAAAGACGTTGATGGGTACTTCCATTGCTGGAATGAGTTCATGCCCTAAGCTTTCATCACTGTGGACTGTAGCAGACGTACTACTAGCATTTATGCTGGTAAGGTTTCTAGAGAGTGCGTCAGCTACGACATTTGAGCTACCCAGTTTATATTTCAATTCGTAGTTATATTCCTCCAGATAACTTTTCCATTTCTTCAGGTTTATGTTGTTGTTTTTTGGGCTGAGAGCATAAGTGAGAGTCTGGTGGTTGGTGTAAATGATCACCTTGGATTTGCCGTATACATACATTCTTAGCTATCCAATGCCCATACTATTGCTAGCATTTCTCTTTCATTTGTGGCATAGTTTTCTTCAGCTTTGGATAACGCACGGGAAAGAAATGTAATGGGTCTCCCATTCTGTTCTAGAGAAGCTCCTAGTGCGATGTTTGAGGCATCGGTGGTTAGATGGAACTCTTGTTTAAAGTCAGGGTATGCTAGCATAACGTCTTATGACACTAATGCATTTTTTACTTTCTCAAAGGCATAGATTTCGGCTTCACCGAATCGGATTTCGATCTTGCTTGAGACATTTTTCTTGGCTCTGCCATGTTCTCCTCGCTATAACGCAGTCAAGGGTCTAGCTAATTTAGCAAAATCTTTAATAAATCTTCTGTAATAACTAGCTAATCCCAGGAAGGACCTTAGTTGTTTTAGGTTCTTTGGTATAGGGAACTTTTTAATGGCTCGGATTTTCTCTGGATTGGTTTTAACTCCTTCCCTTGAAATTACTACGCCTAGGAAGTCAACGCTATGTCTTAGGAATTTGCATTTATCTACTTGGACCTTCATGTTTGCCTTGGACAAGGTAGAAAATACTAGAGCTAGATGTCGGAAATGCTCTTGCTCCGATTGACTGAATATTATTATGTCATCAATGTAGACGTAACAGATTTTTCCAATGAGATCTCTCAAAATATCATCGAGAGCTCTTTGGAATATTGATGGAGAATTCTTTAGGCCGAAGGGGAGTCTTGTGAACTCGTATTTCCCTCCATTCACAGCAAATGCCGTTTTTTGGATATCAGATTCCTTAAGGGAAATCTGATGAAATCCGCTCTTTAGATCAAGAACAGAGAAATACTTATTGTTGCCCAACTGCGCAACCATTTCTCCGATTTCGGGGATAGGACACCTATCCGAAGCTGTAACTGCATTGAGCTTTCTATAATGGATGATCATCCTATATTGGTTATTCCCAAGGCTGTCACTCTTTTTAGAGACTATCCACACAGGGGAATTATAGGGCGACCGTGAGGGTCGTATTATACCATCTCGTAATAATTCTTGTAGCTGGTCTTCTACTACTTTTCTTAGAGAGGCTGGATATGGGTAATGCTTGGTGTAGACTGGAATCGCGAATAGCGATTCGTACTCCTCTTGGAGTGCCTTTAATCCTATTTCTGGGTGACTAGTGAGCTCTTCTAATTTGATCGTATGGACCTGATGGGCTCGCATCTGCTTCCCTTTAACAACATGAGAGTTGTTGACATATAGTAGATCTTTCCCTACATCAATGATAGCGTTTAACCTCTTAGTGAGTCATTACCTAGAATTCCATGGAACGGATTCAGATTAGGTAATAGGAAGAACGTTATTGGTTTATTGGGTTCGTTAAATAAACCCAAATGGATATGGCTGGTTATTAAAATGCAACCACTTACAGTGTTCGCGTAAAACTTGTGTTCATTCATTTTGATATTTTTGTTATTTCTGGTTGGACATAGTTCTTGTTCGAGCCGGTATCTATTAAGAAATTGTATGTGGTTCCGTCTTTGTCCCGGACAACAAAGTACGGCAAAGAGGAACACTTTAACCTAAAAAATTAACGGTGTCCTCGATTTGTGGTTGTTGAGACTCCTGTGATTGTGGTCTGGTTTCCTCTTTGTTCTGTGGGACTAACTCTGAGTTGTCTCCTTATGAGGTAAAATATTCCTCCTGCTGTTGATATTGTTGAACCTCAGAATATGGGACTAATTCAAAAGGGTCTTGTTGGCCCTGATAAGCAGCCTGGTGCTCTTCTTAAGCGGTATGGTGATATATTGTTTACCTGACATACCGGTTTCGATATGGAATTGCCTCTGCACTTTATTGGGAAAATTTGCGGTGGACTGGTTGACTCTCTTGAGAGCAAATTGATGTGGTAAATTAACATTCGGTTTGTTCATGTAGTTAACTTTTTTGGTTAAAATAGAGCCGTCGACATCCATTGGAGTTGGTGCCGCTGAGGTTTCGGGGCAAATGATCTCGTGGTGCGTTGAAAAATACGGGGTTATTAGATTGAGGGAATTTATTTTGGGAATGAACACGCTTTGCATGGGTTTCTGATTATAATAGTTGTTGTTGTTGTAAGGTTTGGGTGGAATTGCTGGTATGAACGATCGTTGAGGTTGCACGTTAATTTAGCATACTGCGGGGGTTTTGGTCCTACAGGTGGACGAGTGTCACGATGGCCGATAATGTTCCTAGCCCTCTTATTATCCAACATCTCGCACAATTGCAATGCATGCCTCAGATCTTTGGGTTGAGCTAAGCTCATTCTGTCTGAGAGGTCTCCGTTCAGACCTCTGATGAAGGTATCTAGAGCCCTATCTCTGACCTGTTTAGCCATGGCTTCCATAGTCTCGGAAGTATAACCCATCGTTTCGATTTGGTCTAGAATTAACGACATCTGTTGATAAACGGCGAAGTAGAAGTCATGAATGGAGGTGCCCTTCTGGGTCATGGTAAATAGCTGATATTCTAAAGTGCTTTAATCTCGTTTGTCCGAGTACTCAGATAACAAACACTGCGAGATTGCACCCCAATGTAATGCGGTGCGATAGACTTTCAACAATGTATTGGCATGGCCTGTAATTTTTCCTCGAATGGTCATGAGAATTGCATAGTATTTGGGTGTTCCCTGAATGGGGGCATACAATTTCATCAATTGTGTGGCGGTAGTAAACCATGTTGAGAACTCTTCACGGCTATCTGAGAATTTGTCAAGATTCTTTACGATGTCTGGCACTTTATCTAGTTCATGCCCAATCATCCTGAACGCCAGCTGTCTGGTCCCTAAAAAGAATATGTCCTGGCTGAGAATAATTTAATTGTTTCACTATTTCCTGTAACTGATTGTGAGACAAAATAACAAAATTGTCTGGATAGCTACATCTAGTCCCTGTATTGACAGTGCCTCGATTCTATTTGGGGTTGATGCACTTGAGGTGGATGCTGTAGGAGCATCAGAACCTGCTGCATGAATACCACCCTGCTGAAGGACTGCGGCTTTAACCCAGTTGTCTTTAGTCATTTTGGAAATGGATTTTTTTAATTAGGATTAATTCAAGGAAATAGGTGTTACGGTATCGCGAATACGAAAAATATAATTTATTAATATTATTAATAAAAAATATAGCGGTATGTCCGCTAATCTTGGATGGAAATGGCTTGTGGTATTATACAAAAATTTCAATATTATGTGGTTATTTTTTAAAAAAAAATTTTTTTCAAAATTTCAAAATTATTTTCTCTTCTTTTTTCAATACTACTTATTATTATTTTCTTTCTTAATTTTCATTATTTTCTTTTCTTTTTCAATATTACTTATTGTTATTTTCTTTCTTAATTTTTCATTATTTTCTTTTTCTTTTTTGAGTGGGGAAAAAATTTAATTAAGGATTTTATATAAAAAAAAATGTTTAGCTTCTACTTTTCTTTGTTTCTTTTCTTTTTTAACAAGAGTTGATTCTTGATCTCGATTCACAATTTTTTCACCCACTGTGTTTTCACAATACAAATTTTTATTTTGATTTACTTTTGCTTAAATTTATTTCACTTAACTTACGTTAATGCTATCATCCTCGGTGCTTTTTACTGATCGGTTTGTAGGAGGTCTCGCTTTTCCAACGTTGAAGGTACTAACGCTCCTGGGCAAACACTTTTGGGTTTTCAGTGTTCCTCCGAACTGGTCTTAGAGGAATTCGCAGCGATCAAAATGACCCTGTCTGATTCGTGGTGTAGTTCGATATAGTGTTTTTATTTCACTGACTCTAAAGGCCTTTAACGCGTTTTTTGGTCACGAATCCCTGGTACCTTTCACTAACACACGATCACGTTGTATTTAGCAGGGTCCCTGCTCGGGCGGCAATTAAACACTTCCTTCACTCACGGGTTAAAAAAATAAAGTTTTATTTAAAAAGTCACTTTTATACAATACAGTATGTTTTAATTATATCTGAAAGATGCTGACTTCGTGAGCGAATTCCGCGGAGTTTAAGCGAAGTTACCGGATGATTTGAACTTAGGCTCAAGACTGATTTGCTATGGTTCGATTATGTTGGATGAAGGCTTGGGTAATCGACGTCGTCGCAGGCGGCGGCGTTGGCTGAGTCCAATAGTCCACTTTAAGTGCGTGGGACCATTCTTTGTTTACACAAGTGTTCAGGACCATTCTTTGTTTATTGCCGAAATTTGTGAAGTGATTCTGGGTATGCACAGAACCCGACACCATTCGTCTAGGGCCTGGAAAAGTGGGGTGCAGGCTTATTGTATATCCTAGCGATCGGACTGTTACTTGGGATTGGCGATCATGCGACAAATGGGTATGTGACGATTGAGTGGGGTTGACCAATGGGTATTGCATGTGATGATGAAATAGGGTCGGCCAATGGGCATGCGGTTAATGGGCATGTGTTGACGGACTTGGGTTTATGGCTTCTATGTTATGGTATAAGTTGTGATAGAAGTGCTTAACTTGTATAAACATATTTATGTATAAATGTATAAATGTTTACATAAGAGTATGTATGTATATATGTCGCCGCAGCGGGAGAGTGAGGATGTATCATATTGCATACTGGGCCAGAGTGGCCGCGCGAGTTTTGTTAACAGTTGTCTGTTAACATTTAATTAAATAAAATAATATTTTTGTCCTTCTTTTTAATTGTATAAAGCTGTTTATTTCAGTTAAGTTCTTCACTTGTTCACATTTTTCCAAAGAGTGAGCTCAAAAGCTTTTTCATAGTCGATATAGAGCTTTTGAGCTTTTGATCTTTAGATCGAGCTAGTTAAATGTAGATGAAGAAAGAGAGAGAGAGAACTTCGACTACATAACTTCCCTATCGCTTAAATTAAGACTCTCCTGAGTTTTACAATTCATTTATATATATATTAGTGTTCGGAATACCATTCTGATAGATTATTATACTTCAAGTCTGATATTTCTTCTTTCTTTTTATGTTGGAGCTATGTACATTATTTAAATTAAATTTCTATATTTCGGTTCATTTTTGTGCCTTAGAGACTTATAGTTTTTTATATATCCTTCGTTTCTAGCTTCTTCAAAGTCTTCTCTTGTTTGATTTACAGATGTAATATAGTGTTCCTTATATTTTAGAATGTTATTATATATAATTTTTTGTCACAATTTCCATATTCAATATTCAGTGGCGTATCTTGTATTGTAGAGTGATAGCTGTTATTATAATATTCTATAGCCTTACTAACTTTATCTTTGATTGATAGATCTTTGTTTTCAAGATATAAATTCTTATCTTTTCCGTTAGAGTGTTATGAAACCTTTCAACGTCTGCATTGCCAGTATGACTGTTCGGTTTCACAAAATGAACTTCTATATTCTCATTCCTTAAATATTCTTTTATATTTACGCTATTAAATTCGTTATCAGTTATTAATTTTTCAAAAATTTCCTCTTTGGGATTTGTACGAGCGCATTTTTTCGATTATAGTTTGATTATTCCGATCCTCAAGGTAGAAAGCAGTAGCAAACTTTGAAAATCGGTCAATAAAAGTTAGAAAATTACATTTTGAATTTGTATAGATATCCATATGAACAATTTTTCTTGTATCGTTTGTGTTTCTGTATATTTAAATTTTTTCTTTAACTGGGTTCCTATCATAT
Organism: Drosophila willistoni; assembly: GCF_018902025.1. Taxonomy (NCBI): domain Eukaryota; kingdom Metazoa; phylum Arthropoda; class Insecta; order Diptera; family Drosophilidae; genus Drosophila; species Drosophila willistoni. The sequence continues at coordinate 164,329 of NW_025814078.1, read as the reverse complement.
TTACACCGATTACAAATGTCACAATTGTTAATATACTTTTGGATGTAGTGTTGAAGGTTTGGATAGTAAATAATCTTTTTTAAACTTTGGTAATTTCCATTTTATACCGGAATGACCAGTATCATATTTATGGAATCGATCAATTTCTTTATACAAATCTTCTTCGTTTTCAATATCTTTTGCGTGAAATGAGCATTTTAAAAATTTTACATTTTTATTGCCTTCGAAAATTTGGATGATTTTGTTTTGAAATTTGTTGTATAGATTTTCATTATACTCACTGAATATTCCTACTTTGCCTTTTATGATATGATTCTTCAAAATTTTTTCCATTCCATTTTCAAGATCATTTAAATTTAAATAAATTTTCTTATTTCTATTTTTATATTCGAACTCCATAGTTTTTTCCTCTGTTAGGATTATTTGTATTTTAAATCTATTAACAACTGTTTCTAATATACCTAAAATAGTTGTGACCCCAAAATCTTCAGCCTGTGTATGTTGTGTACTAATGTCATCAACATTGTTTTCTAAAGAGCTATGAGGTTCAGATATGTTTACGACACAAATTTCGTCTTTACGTATTCGACTTAAAAAATCAGCTACCTGGTTATCCTTTCCTTTAATGTATGATACATTTATGTTAAATTCGCTAAGCTTAACAAGCCATCTATAAAGCATTTCATTAAGTTCTTTTCGTTATATTTAATTAGTAGCCATTTAAGTGGTTGGTGATCGGACAAAATGTCGAATTTAACTCCATAGAGATATGGACGGAAATATGCTGTTGCCCACACTATAGCTAGTAATTCCTTCTGTATAGAAGAATAATTTTTCTTATGTCATTCAATGTACGACTTGCATAACAAATAGGATGACCATCTTGTTGCAAAACAGCACCTAAAGCTATGTTACTAGCATCAGTGATAAGCTGAAATTTCTTATTGAAATCCGGATACTTAAGTACCGGTGCCTCAGTTATGATTTTTTTCAATTTCTCAAATGCAATTATGAAGTTAGGCTCCTCAACATCGATCTTAGCATCCTTTTTAAGGCATTTAATTAATGGATAAGCAACTTGAGAATAATCCTTTATGAACTTTCTATAGTACCCAGTGATTCCTAGAAAAGCTCTAATTTGTTTAATATTTCTCGGAATTTTAATCTGAAGAATGCTATTAACTTTTGTTGGGTTAGGCTTAATTCCTTCGGGGGTTAAAACATGACCCAAAAATTGAGTTTCTTTGGAGAAGAAATTGCATTTGTTGATTTGAATCTTAAGATTTGCTTCACAAAGTTTTTTTAAAAATTGTATGAATATGCCAACATGTTCTGAAAAACTAGTGGAAAAATAAGGACGTCATCAAGATAGACGACACAATTCTATTTATTTCTTCTTTTAAGACTGTGTTTATAAGGCGTTGAAATGTGGCAGGGGCGTTTTGAGCCCAAATGGCATCCTATTAAACTCGAAATGCCCGTGGGGGTAGAAAACGCTGTCTTTGCCCTGTCTTGTTCCTGAACAAGAATTTGGTGAAAGCCTTTCGCGAGGTCTATAGTAGAAAAATATTGCGCTCTTCCTAACTTGTCTAATATAGCCGTCTATATTGGGGATAGGAAATTTATCATCTACTGTGTTTTCATTCGCCATTTTTTTTTCCACTGTTATCAGCTTTTTTGGGTACGAGCCATAAAGGTGCATTATATGGAGAATTGCTCTTACGAATATTCCCTGTTGTAGCATTTCTTCAATTTGTTTATATATTTCTTGCTCATGAATTTGAGGATATTATAAATCTTGCAATATTAGGTTTATCCACTACTGTTTTATCTGATGTTCAATAATGTTTGTATGCTAAGACACTGACCTTCAAAGAAATATTAACTTTTTAAATCTACTTAGAATTTGAGTTAGTGCATTGTTTTCCTCTTGATTTAAATCATTGAAAAGAATTTCTGTGTTCTATCGTCTATTTTAATTGGTTCAATTTGATATACCTCCTCAGAGTATGGTAAACTATTTTGAAATTTAATAGTGCTATTATTAATTGTTGAAGAGGATTTCAGCACCGCAAAAACTGAAAGCCCAACTTCATCACTTGAATTCAAAATATGAACTGATTTTATGAAAAACGTCTTGTGTACATCAAAGAATTCTTAGACTCTAAGAGGCGACAATTGTTCTTAAAAATGCTTACTCTAATGTTTATATTAATGCTTTTTATATCATGCACAGCGTTGGCGACTTCATATTGCGCCGTTATTAAAATCTTGAGTGCTTTCCCACAGAGTGTGGATGCATGTTTTGTTTATTTCTTTTGTTCAATCTGATTTGGTGAAGCCGTTTCAGATGAACGCGATGTTTAATTCTTAAACATTCTGCGAAGGGCCGCCAAATGCGACGTTTAGGAATTGCCGTCTAATCTTACATTGTCTTATACAAATTATTATTAATATTAAAATTAGTAAGATAACTAATATTAAGGAAACATGACCGGTTACATGATGGAAGTTTAAACCTTTGTAATTCAATATGATGTTCCTTTATGCTTGTAGCTGGTTTCCTACTTTCTCCAATTCTGCTGAATGGTTCACTATATTTGCTTCTACTGGATTCCAAATTATATTGCCATGTTACTAATATCGCCCACGTGCGCCGTTTTAATGGCTATATACGACTCTGACGTATGCTATGATGAGCCACTATAACTTTATCTCTGTCCTAGCTGTGCAGCCTGATCTGAGGCTCAAAATTCCTTGCTCTGGTATAGCCATATCTCTTGCTGTTCATACCGCATTGGACTCTAGCGTTAGTTCTAGGTGGAACTTAAATAACCAACTCCTGCTACTATCTAATTCTACCCCAGTAAGACTTGTTTCCATAATCGTTGTGTATATGCAGTTAGATTTGGTATTTTGTTTAAGAGCTGTCAGTTCACAGACATTATCATTGGCACTACTCCATGGCCAACTTCCTTCACATGTTCTCCTATGCGACTGCCAATTCTGACATTTTTGCAATGCTGATTCGGACATTAAATGGTACGAATCTATTTCAAAATTATAAATTAAGTACTGGCTGTCTATACGGACCATTACCATTTGGTTATTGTTTAATCGTACAGGCAGTGAATAACTTTATAGAGAAAAGACGGATGTCTACCAAAAAGTGGTATTTTTGCATTTATAATTAGTTTTCTGTCATAAAAAATACCTTTTGCCGTCAACAGAGTGTATACATCTTTTAATTCAGTACCTGTTCTTTTACCTGGTAATACTAATGTTTCGGACAACTTGTCCTTAATTTTTGTTATTTCCAACTTCAACTGGCTTGGTTTTAAAATGTTAGGGTTCAACCTACCATGGTTAATGTCTATTAAAAGATTTATAACTCCTGTTTGAATTTTTCACATTCATCGATCACGGAACTCAGTTGCCTTACATCATGAAGAATTGCATGGATTCTCTATATACGTAATAGCTTTCTTTAGTACTTCTGTCATATTTTCAATCCGGTTGTTCATGTTGCGAAGTTAACATTTATTCGTCTATAGTTGTCTTAAGAATGTTTGCCGTGGAGTCCACTATCGATGTCTGCCTTTCTTCTAGGTGTTTCAAATTTGCTGATTTGTCAGTAAATTTCTCATGTTTCTTCCATCTGTACTCTGTCATCTGCATCCATGATGCCGAATAATATGTGGTACAATGAACCCATGAATTCAAACGGTGCCCGCTTGCTTCTTGCTTATTCTGACTCATAAACAATCTATTATTTCTTCATTTCCGTTATTCGTTTTACCATGTTGTCTAATACGAAATGACACTGGTCTTCAAAATTATATAACTTTTGACATAAATCCCTCATTTTAGGAATCAACCTGTCACCTTTATTAAGCATTTCAAATACGGCCGACATGTCATAGTATATTACCAGATCCCATGAGGACGCTACTACTTCCACCTCACCCATTGGATCTAAGTACAACGCGGCTGTTGCGTTAGTTCTTTTACCGTAATTTTGGTCGATTATCTCTAATGCTTGCTGCATTCGAAAGTTGACAAAGCAGCATAACATTGCTAACATCATTACGGTTCCTGCTTTGGACAGATGACCGAATCTGTTACTTTTTCCGATATCGATTCTCCTCAATTTCTTCGGATGATTTTACCCCAATAAGTGGACAGATTTATTTATAGGCCTTGTAATTGACCCATCTTGCCAATTTGATTTTGACCACTCTTACTTTATCGTCCCTGCCTTTATGAATTTCCTCATCTTGCCCAGAGGCCACCTGGCTGGGTGACAATTTTCATCTTGATCAGCACGACCTGTCCATTCTCTAAATTCTCGGTGTTCGTCGCCACTTATTTCTTTGCTGAGAGTATATAGATATTCGTCTTTCCACTTCGCCCAGAAATCTTTTTTCATTTTTTGAATTAATTTCCATCTGTCTAAATTTCCAATTTTTTCTTCTGATATGGACTCGGCTGCTTCTAATGTCGGTCTTCCAATTAAGAAATGACCGGGAGTTAACACCTCGTTGTTGTCCATATCTTCACCCGTCGTATATAACGGACGTGAATTTAGCACGGCTTCTATTTGGCACAACAATGTTGCCAGTTCCTCATATGTCAGGTTATTGTCTCCTATGACTCTTTTCAGATGATACTTAACGGATTTGACCCCAGCTTCCCATATACCTCCGAAGTGAGGTCCTGCCGGGGGGCTAAAATGCCAGCTAATCTGTTCTCGCTCTAGAACAGGGGCAACCTGGACGTTATCTTGAACTGCTTTTTGAATTCTTCATCCAGCTTCCTAGCCGCTCCCACAAAATTTGTACCGTTGTCAGAATATATGTTCGCGCATTTACCCCGTCTTGCACAAATCTTCGAAATGCTGCTAGGAAGGCATCAGTTGTCAAGTCACTAACAACTTCAAATGAATTGCCTAGTTGACAACACACAAATACTGCTATGTACCCTTTGAATGTTTTTTGTCCCCGATTTTTTGAGCATCTTATATGATATGGGCCGCAAAATCAATCCCGGTGTTATGAAATGGGAATGAGACCGTTACCCTACTTTTGGGTAGATTACCCATAATTTGCTCCGCAGTTACTTGGCGATATCTGGCACAAGTGACGCATTCCCTTAGTATTTTTTAAGAGCGTTTCTTAAACCGAAAATCCAAAATTTCCTTTGAATTTGGCTTCTCATAAGGTTAATTCCTCCGTGTAAGGTTTCCTTATGAGCATTTTTTAATCAACAACATTATTAGATTTGATTTATCTAAAATAATTGGATGTTTCGTATCAAAAGATATGTTGGCATTTTGCAATCTTCCCCCTACGCGCAATATTCCATCGTTATCCAAAAATGGATTTAAGCTCAAAATTTTGCTTTTCATGTCAATTGCTTGTTCTGCGTAAGACATGAAATCTCTCTGCTAATTGACATGCTTGTTGGTGTTTAATTATAAATTTTTAGCATTCTTAAGCTCATTGACGGTTAGATATGATGGGTACGCATTATCTTTTCTTTTAGTGCCAATAAATCTAAATACATATGCCGTAATTCTGACCAGTTTATTTATACAGGAATACTTTTCAATTAGCTCCTGCATAATACTACTTTCTGTATTTAATAGTACGGAATTTACCATCACCTTGTCATCATCTGTTTTTGTTTAGCCATTTGTCTTTTGCCTCAACGAGCCACTTTGGCCCATTCCACCACAAATCGCAATCTTTTAACTTATTTGGACAAATACCCCTTGAAGCTACATCTGCAGGGTTATCTCAGATTTTACATGGTTCCACGTTATTTCTCTGATTTTTAGGATATCCTCTATGCGACGCCTTACAAATTTTTCCTTACTAGCACCGTTCTTTATCCAGCACAGCGTAATAGTAGAGTCACTCCAAGCGTATATTTCAGAAGGAGCAGCAATAGATTGCTGGACTCTTTGTAGCAATTGCGATAGCAAGTGTGCTGCACATAATTCCAATTTAGGAATAGTTTTTCTATTTTTGATAGGGTTAACTTTGTTCTTACTGGCTATTAAGGTAACTGCCCCACCAATTTTGGCATATACTACCGCTGCATACGCCTTTTCTGACGCGTCAGCAAAACCATGAATCTGTAACAACATATCAGGCTGTGTCTTGATCCATCGGGGTAATCTGACTTCTTCCAGATACACTAAATTGTCCCTGAAAAATTTCCATTCTGTTGCGTCGATATCGGACAACTCTTGACCCAATTTTTCTCAGCTAGCCACAACTTTGCAAGAATAACTTGCCTATTACTGTTACTGGTGCTAGCCAACCTAGTGGATCATAAATCTTGGCAAGTGTGGATAGCAACCTCTTTTATTCACCTTTCTGTTCTCGTCACATGTACCTTAAACTTAAATTCGTCTTTAATTGGTTCCCACTGCAACCCCAAGGTTTTAATTGCCTCGTTCTCATCAATTTTTAATACTTTATTATCGCCTGTATCAATAACCTCTTCAACAATTTCGGACTTATTCGAAATCCATTTTCTCAAATTCATTCCTGCTTTTTCCAGCTCTCTGGAAACCTGTTGAACTTTGTGTTTTGATTCTTCTACGGTATTACCTCCAGTCATTAAATCATCCATGTAGAATTCATCTCGGATAATTTCACTAATTACTTTATCTTGACATCTGTTTGCTATCTCTGCAAGTACCCTTGTAGCTAAATAAGGTGCTGATGCCGTACCGTACGTTACTGTTGTCAATTTATATATTCTTAATTTTTTCTGCGGTGACATTCGCCACAAAATATGCAAATATTTTTGATCGTTTAGATCAATGTTTATCTGCCGATACATTTTTTCAATATCTGCAGATGCTACGTACTGCCATTTTCGCCATTTTAGTATTATGTCAAATATGTCTTTTTGAAGTCGCGGCCCGATCCACATCACGTCATTGAGACTTCTGTTATTCGTAGTTTTCGCGGAAGCGTCAAATACAACTCTTAGTTTAGTTGTCAAACTTGCTTCTTTTACTACTGCTTGATGTGGCAGTAGTACGTTCCTTCATCCTTAGTTTCGACCATATGGCCTAATCCAAATATTCTTTAATAAATTTTTTGTACTCTTCCTTAAGTTTTGGATTTTTCTGAAATTTTTTCTCCAGGCTAAGAAACCGCGCAGTTGCTTGCGCCTTTGATTCACCTAACTCCTTTTCTTCTTAAACGGGATCGTTACCACATACCTCCAGAATCATTAATCTTTGTTGTCTGCTAAAATTTTCTTCACATTCATTAGCTTCTATATCGTCTTTTTCATCTGCCTCCATTTCCCAAAAACGCTCCATATCTGTGATGTCTATTGTTGTACTACTATGGACTCATCTCCTTTTGACTTCGTACATCCCGACACGATCCAGCCAAATTGAGTATTTTGCCCTAGCAGACCATTAATCTTGGCCACTCCACTTTTTAAGATGTGGGTATATACGTCTACCCCTATTATCAAATCTACCCTCCCAGGTTTATTAAAGTTGGGGTCAGCTAGCACGTAAGTTTGCCATTTTGACATATCCACGTTTGCTATTTTTAATGGAAGAGCTTTCATTAATTGCGGCAATACAATTGCCTCAACCTTAAGGAGTTCTTTTTGAGAATCACGCGTCTTCATTTCAATATTTACCTTATATTTTGAAGTTCTAGATTTTGTTGAGATACTCCACTTATTTCGGTTTGTTTTTTGATCTTGGTAGTTTTAACATTTGAGCGGCTTCTTCAGATAAAATAGTGCTTTGAGATCCACTATCAATCAAGGCTCTTAACGTTTCATATTCTCCATTTATTTTTTTAACTTGAATTAGGGCTGTGGCCAACAATTTTTGTTGTGCCGTAACACAAGTATTTACCTTTGCCTGTTTTTCCCCAAAATGAAGAAGGGTATGGTGTCCCTTGCTGCACAATGAGCAGACAATTTCATTAGTGCATCTCTTGTTGCTTGAGTGCTTCAAGCATCGTGTACACAATTGCACTTTTTGGCTATTTCCACCCTTTCTTTAGGTGTTAGCGCTTTAAACTTATAGCATATAAGTGCGCTATGCCAAGACCTTTGCAGATCGGACAACTATCTTTAAAACCCGCAGCCGACGTTTTTTTGTAACGGTTTTTTATCTTCCTTCCTCATGGCACTTAGCGAGCAATATCTTTGCTCTAAGTATTCCATGACATCAGACAGCAACTGTATTTGCCTGGTTTTCTGATCTGACTCTCATATAATGTAGAGTCTCTCTGTCAAATTTCCGAAGTATGTGTTGAGCGAGTATTACGTCAACTTCATCGGACAAATTTGCTTTAATTTTAATAAGTGTATTGACTCATTGATTATGTCAATCACTCCTTTTACCACTCTTTGCGGATTCATTGTTGATCATCGGTAAATCAACGATCCGATTTAACTGTTCGGAAAATACCTCCGATTGTTTTCATACCGCTTGGTTAATAGTTCCCAAGCGGCACTATAATTGTCAGCTGAACCTGACAGTAAATGAGCTACCATGCTCCTCGCTTCTCCCTTTAATGCGGATTTTAAATAATTGAATTTAAGAGTAAGACTTAAATCTTCTCTATTCTCAATTAATTCTGCAAATAACTCTACAAACAGGTCCATTCTCTAGGTTCTCCAGAAAATGTGGGTACCTGTATTTTTGGCAACACCGGTAGTTCGCCTCTCACGGTAACATTCTCAACTTTCAAATCTTTCTGATCCTTTATTTTCTCTTCTAATGCTACCAAGGTATTCTGAAGGTCGAACTCCAATTCTTCTATGACCTCTTAAATGTTTCATTGTCTCTGTATAGTTCATGTGTATAAGCTTGCACACCTGTACCTTCCTGAACAAGAATTTTATTTCTTAATATACATTTCGCCTGTTCTATTGTCTATCGTACGTAAATCTTTGCTCACCATCTCCAAATATTGCTGGAGATGACGAACCTTTTCTTCAAACTTTTCCTGGTTCTCAATACTGGAGGTCGCGTTTCCCCGCACTCTCCGTTGCTGCCTTCAACATTTTCTGACATTGTTGCATCTGCTTCAATGGTTTCAGAAACAACAGTGCTCTGCCTGCTAGACTCTCCTTTGGCTAGTAATTTGGCTGCCATATCTAAACCTTCCTCATACTTCCCATCTGTGAAATAGTAGTGTTGAGTTACACCACTCTCTAGCATTTGACTATGGTAACTAATCCATAGCTTCTGTATCTCATTTACTTCGTTAATAATCTTGCTAGTAAACTTACTAGCATCTAACTCTTCTAGCTTTTTTAATCTTTTATGCAACTCGTGTTGCTTCGCTAATAGTTTTTCAGTTTTTGTGGGGAACATTTTTGTCTTATTCAAATATTAGTATATTGGTATAAGAGTATGTATATAGTAACTATTTTAATTTATATCTTATCTGATGATCCTGTTGTAGACACGTTCGCCACTGTTGTCCGCCAAGTAGAGTTATCTGCCGCTGCTTGTCTGCCGCTGCGTAGCGAAAGTTTGCTCGCCTTTTTGTTTTCTATCTCGATCAGCTGCTGTTGTCCAGGGCCTATGGGCTCAGGCGGTACCGGTGCCGGACATCGCACCAGAATTTTTTATACTGCCACTGCACGTTCTTCAGTTTCTTCTTTGCAGCTATGTATCTTGATGCTCTGCTGCTGTTGGTAGTTGCCGACTTGCAACTACATATAGTTCACTTTTTTTTTTCGATATTAGGGCTTCGAATACGCCACACACCAACTTTATATCTTTATATTTTTTTTTCCACTTTATATATATCTGGGCTTCGAATTAGCCACACACCAACTTTATATCTTATATTGTTTTTTTTTTTCACTTTATATATATCTGGGCTTCGAACTAGCCACACACCAACTTTATATTTTTATATTGTTTTTTTTTTTACTTTATATATATCTGGGCTTCGAACTAGCCACACACCAACTTTATATTTTTATATTGTTTTTTTTTTGTTCACTTTATATATATCTGGGCTTGAACTAGCCACACACCAATTTTATCTTATTTGTTTTTTTTTTTTTCACTTTCGATATCTGGGCTTCGAATTAGCCACACACCAACTTTATATCGTTTTTTTTTACCGCCGCCGAAATTATTGCAGTTGCTCGACTAGCCAAACTGCCTTTATATATTCGGTCGCACGCACTTTTTTATTTATTAAGCAATATTTTGCTTTTATATTATACTCTGTCTCTTACCACTGGTGGGGGAAAACAAGAGTTTTTTTTTTATTTTGCTACCTTTATCTGATCTTATCATAAGAATTCAGACCTTAAGGAGCTGATTCATCCTCTGAGTCTCTTACCACTGGTGGGGGAAAACTCAGAGTTCCTTTTTATCGAAGGACCAAAGTGAAGAGGATTTCAGCACCGCAAAAACTGAAAGCCCAACTTCATCACTTGAATTCAAAATATGAACTGATTTTATTGAAAAACGTCTTGTGTACATCAAAGAATTCTAGACTCTAAGAGGCGACAATTGTTCTTAAAAATGCTTACTCTAATGTTTATATTAATGCTTGTTTATATCATGCACAGCGTTGGCGACTTCATATTGCGCCGTTATTAAAATCTTGAGTGCTTTCCCACAGAGTGTGGATGCATGTTTTGTTTATTTCTTTGTTCAATCTGATTTGGTGAAGCCGTTTCAGATGAACGCGATGTTTATTCTTAAACAATTGTGATTGTATTTTGATAAAAATCAATAATAGCATTTAATGGCTTAAGATGTTTTGCCCTATAATAGCATCAAAACGATTTGTTATTAAATGTGTCAATTTCCAACTCATTGTGGCATCTTCTTGAATTCGATAGGCAGATCAGTTATAATTTCTTGCGTTATTAGCGATTTAGAATTTAGAGATGAAAATGATATTGGATGACACAAAGTTCTTCGGGGTATTGTAATAGCTTGTCCCTATTTAATATGGATGTTGTTGAACCAGTATCAATCAGGGCAGTGATGCTTTCATTGTTTACAGTTAACTTAATCAAGGGAAGTGATTTTTCGAGGCAGTTATATGAAAATTTGTATGGCAAGAACAATCATTGGCTCAGACATTGATTCAGAAGTGATGTTCTGGTTTTGATTATCATTATTGAATTTACTACAATCAGCTTTATCAGCTTGGACATGATCAATGCTCATTTTTGAAACATGGCTTGTTGGCTTGTACAGTTTGATTTGAATTTAAATTTTGTGTTCCTGATCGAAAGTTTCCTGAATTAGATTTTACATTTGGTAAATGTTATTATGTTTAGCATTTTGATCTGGTTATTGTAATTTGATTTGTGAGATCGGTCTCTTTGATTATTTGTATTATTATTTTGATATTGATAGTTTTGATTTTCCGTTTTGTTCGATTTTTCGTTACATTGTGAAAATTTTGTTTATATTTTGAGTTCTAACAAGACCTTCAGTTTCTAATAAATTGAAAGCTTCTCTTAAATTTTTAACATTCCTATTAATTATGACTAAAGCTAAATTTACATCGATATTTTTCAAGAATGTTCTTAACATAGCTTCTTCAACATTTTTGGGACAAACTCAGAATGCTTTACACTATCATATTCATATTTTTCATTAATTTTACACATTATATTTCTAAAGATTTAAAATATTCTGTAATATCGTTTTTGTACTTAACATGAACGCTTCTTGGTAAAGTTGATTATAAGATCCTTTACGCCAAAATTCCGAATAAGAGTCGTTTTGATGCGTCCCACGACGGCTCGGCATTCTCGATGGTTCTTACAACATGTAGAGCTGCGCCTTGGATTTTGTTGAGGATGACACGGCGAAAGACGTAGACTCCTGCAGTAGATGTGGGAGGTACTAGTGAAAATATCATCTCCACTTCTCGAATAAATGATGATAGAGCCCTGAGTTGTCTTCTCTGTACTCGTGAATGTGGTGGGCTCCTTAAGGATGTCTCCAAACGATAAGGTGAACTCGTTTGCCATCGCTACCAAAGAATTAGTAGCCGCTGTAGTTCTTTAGAACTTGCAAAAAAAATACAGTTATTCGCTCCGGGATACTTGTGTATGTGTATGTGCACTTTATGATTTAAACACACAGACACACATACATACATACAGAAAATACAGTTTCAAATGCCGGCACGCTGCATAGAAAATGCACAAGATGTTTCCCAGGTTAAACCACGAATTTGACGGGATGCAGCAATATCCGATGTAGAAAAAAACACTTAGTTGGTTTTTATTCGGCTGTACACACTTTGCGAATGTCTTTGTCAAAGCCGGTATGTTTTGACAAAACGTGCCTTTCAGGTTATGTGTCTTTTGCACAAGGTTGGTAGTATGAAATTACATACATATGTATGTACGAGCACGAATTCGCACAAACTGCACTTAAGTGAGTTAATGTTTTTGGTTACTCCGTCGACTGCGCCAGTTTTGTTATTCAGTTTTGTTACTTGGCTAAGTGTGTTTACAGGAAATAAAAGATGTAGGTAGCTTAGTTGACTAAAAGTGATATGGGTCGCGATGCACGCGAGTTTTGTTATCAGTTTTGTTATCATTTAATTAAACAAATAATATCTTTGTTTTTCTTTTTGATTGTATTAAGCTATTTATTTATTTCTTTTGTTCCTCACTTGTTCACATTTTTTTAAAGAGTGAGCTCAAAAGCTTTTTCATAGTCGATATAGAGCTTTTGAGCTTTGATCTTTAGATCGAGCTAGTTAATGTAGATGAAGAAAGAGAGAGAGAGAACTTCGACTACATAACTCGCGTGTTGTGTGTGGTCTGTTAGTGTTCCTAACATGTGTGAAAGGTTGTGTATGGTCAAGGGCTGGTGTTACTTAGATCGATGGGGGTTTTTTGCCCGATGCTCGTTCATTCGTTTTGGTAAAGTGTGCTGATCGAGTCCCGTTGTGATGCGAGAGCCGGGGTGCGGGGCATGGTCTGGTAAATGCGGGCATGGTCTGGTAAATGAAGGACAAGGCGTCCCAGGGGCGCTGGTTGTATGAGAGGAGGCCTCGCGTGAGGATGATGTGCTAACTTGTATGTGTACACTCGTCGGTACATGCTCAGGCTTCGTAGTGTGTGTTGACGTGAAGTTGTACAACATCGCATTTTAATCGCTCGCTCGCAGACTTTTTGAGTTTTCGACGAGCTAGCGACAATGCGAAAATGAGATGCGTGCTAACTACAGAACTCGACGGCAATTTACAAAGTGTCGACGTGGCTCTGTGTTAGTGTGCTCGTTTGGCGATCGGGCGGCCGGGTTCGACTCCCAGCTTGGTGGAAGTTTTTCATAATGCTGTATATTTTTTGATACATTTTTATTTACTTTTATACCCTTGCAGAGGGTATTGTAAAATTGGTCAGATGTTCGTAGCGCACAGAAGGAGGCCTTTCCGACCGCATAAAGTATATAAATTCTTGATCAGCATGAGAAGCTGAGTTGATATAGCCATGTCCGTCTGTCCGTCCGTCTTTGCATATGCGTTTTACTCAGCCGTCTAAGAGCTATCGGGCTGAAATTTTTTTTGGGGTTTTTATTACCCGGTAAGATAAGTATGAAAATCCTTAGGACGGACCACTATATCTATCATAAGCTCTAGAAGAAAAAATTTTGGCGACATGGCTATATCGTTGCAAGTTGCGAGCTCGAGATCTCGACCCTTTTTCCCCCTCCCCGTAAAATTCGTACTTGTCCGTCCCTCTGCCTAAAAGTTGCGAGCTCGAGATCGCGACCCTTTTCCCACTCCCCGTAAAATCGGTACTTGTCCGTCCCTCTGCCTAAAAGTTCGACGACGATCGCTCGCTCGACCCAAAAAAGGTCGTTTATGACCCGTCATAAACCGAGACACACAATTTTTGTGTGCGTCGAGACTAAAAAATGACCTTTTTCTCTGCCCAGCCTCTGCTGCTGATGCTCTGCTCCCAAGTTAATTTTCGTGCCCCCCTTGCATTACATATTTTTTCAGTACATTGCACGATCAGTGTTTGTTGGTTTTTTTTTGTTGTTATGTTATGCCAAAAAAAAGTTCACTTTAAACTGCAAGTTTTGTTGGATTTAACTGCACGTTAATGAGTCACTAGCGAGAACAAACTTTGTTAACTCACTTTCGCCCCGTTTATATTCTTATTTTAAACTTCTTATTTTTTCGGGTAGTGAACTTTCGCCCGTTGGGTGCCAATTATAAGCTGTGTTATTACAGTTGAGAAAGTCTCATCAACTATTATTTATTACTTTATTGTTTCTTTGCGATGAGCGAAATAGAACTCCTGATTAATAGAACCCTATTAACTGATATCGCGCCCGCGCTTGGCATCAATGCAGAATCACTGACTTGCAGCCGTGCAAGGAATCAGGTTACATCCGGCGACACTATTGGGCCCTTGTTGCTGCCCCTGGCATTTGTATGGTATGGGCCGATTTGGGACCACGACCGGTGGCGTGTTAACTTGTATATATATATTCAACATTTTTTTTTGGCCGCGTCTATTTGCCGTGTGGCTCTATGGGCCACACTATAGACCGAGCAACGCAATTATCGCCCAACAATTTTAATTTAGGATGTATTTAGTTGTTGGGCGCTCTTTGTAGCGCTAACGGTCCTAATGCGTCCAGGGTCTAGCTTGTCATGCAAGATGGTGCCGGCGCTGGTCTTCGCACAGGCTGATGGGCGCCGGTGTCGGTCCTCTTGACACAGGTGTTCTCGCAATATGGCGAATCCAATGGTCCAGGCAGTCCGCCGGGCACGTCTTCTCTGGTGGTCTGGATTGTCTTCTGGGTTCTGTTTTGGAAATCGTATGTATTAATTACTTTTATATTTTAGACGTAATTTCTGTAGAGGTGAGCCTTTTTTGCTTTAATTTTTGCTGAATCAACTCGATGTTGTCTAGTTCAGCTTGTAATTGTTGCCTTTGCCCAACTAATTGTTGTGTTGGTGCTGTAGCTTAAGGAGTCGGCTTTCCTTTGTTAGCCGATTCTTAACTCCGCTACGTCTTGGCATGCTCATCACCTCTACTCACTCAGATTCTTTTTTTTTCGGTCCAGAAATGTGTGTCCACTCCGCCAAGTGAAGTTTCCACTTGTTTTTTTTGTTCTGTTCTTCCTTTACTCCTCCAGTGCCGATTTGGGTCTTCTGGTCACTTTGATTTGACCATGTCATTGTCGCCATGTAAAGTTAAACAGCCCTGACTATGAGCCCCTTTGATGTGCGTCTTCCAATCTGGGCCTTTAGGCTCCAGTGAGTTATTTTCAATCCAACATGAAGAGAACAGTTCCTCTTGTAGCGATGAACAATTTTTGACCCTGTCTGACCTTAGCGAAGTTTGAGTACAGTTTTGTTCTGTTACCGGTAAGGTGTATTTGCGTTTTGCGTTTTTTCGGTTAACACGTATTGCTGACACTATTCACTTCATTCGATCAAGTTTTTATTTACAGGGTCCCTGCTCGGGCGCCAATAAATACTTTCTTAGTTCATTGTAGAAAAAAATAAAATTTATTAAAAAACTCTTTATTTATTTTACGTTTACAAAAATCTATTGATTTACTGAAGACTTATGACAACTACTCTGAACAAAGATCGCGGAGCTTCAGCAAGTTACAAGTTGAACTCGGGCTAAAGACTGACTTGGGGCAGATCGATTATGTTTGGATGAAGCCTCTGGTATTGGGGTCGTTGGTGACAGCGACGCTTGCTGATTCCAATGGTCCCACGCTGGCGTGGACTGTTTATCGCGGAATCGATTTAGGCGACTTGACGTCTGACGTACCGAACTTGATGCTTATTGCCGAATTGTTTATGGAATTGGACGACTTGCTGTCTGATGTACCGAACTCGACACTATTTCCTTAGTATGTTTGTCTGTATGGCAATCATGCGTCTCGGGGTTATCGGGTGACATCCTTAGCGGTGCCCTCTATGATTGTGAAGATGCCCATTATGATGAGTCTTGGCTATTATCTATCGTGGCATGATGAGTGTAAGATAGTGGGTTATAGTGATAGATTACGACTGGTCTTAACGTATAAATTCTGATCAGCATCAACAGCCGAGACGATCTAACCATGTCCGCCCGTCCGTCCGTATGAACACCCAGATTTCGGAACTATAAGAGCTAGGAGCCACCAAACTTGGTATGTTGTCTCGTGTAGTAACTACAGTTATCGAGTTTGTTTATAATTTTTGCCAAGCCCCATACGCCCCCGCATATTAATAAAACCGATTTTTTCAAACACTATACTAACTAGAGAGACCAATTTGGTATGTATTTGCTTAGTAAATGCGCACATTTTGTATGTTTATATTTGCACGCCCCTTTCCGCTCCCGTAATTTCAAAAACTCGATTATCTCCCGTAATTACTACCTTGTGCAATTAAATTCGGCACACTTAAATTTGATGCTAATATCCAGCAAAATACAAAATTGATCAAAATCGGACTAAAATTAGTTATGCATGTAAACTTTTCCATAAGGCAGGAGTTGGCTGTTGCGGTGGGGGCGCTAGGGTGCTCGTATGCTTGACTGAGCAAGATACTAAGATATGCCTGTAAAAACACGTGATCATAATTTTTTAAAAATACGAAAATGCATTTGATATTATAAATTTGAAATAATTTGTTTACTGGTGTGTGGTATACCTAAGTCGGCGAGACGACTTACATACTTCATTACAAGGGAAACTTCAGGTATGCTTGAAGTCACAAACAAAATCAGTGACCCCCCATCGGGTCAGGATATAATCTTGTGAAAATGGGTTTTACGTCAATGGTGCGTATGGTGGCGACCACTGAAGTATTGATTTTTTCGCTCACATTAGTGAAGTTGACGTCGTGTGCCGACACGTGCCATTGGAGTTGTTCCACATGTTGACCCTTTTTTATCATTCCTGCAGAGAATCGATTCTTGCTTTGACCTCGTTTAGAAAGTCATGATCAATGATGGCATCAAAGGTCTAATTAATTCTGGGAATACAAAAAAGGTACCTGGTTTACCGAAAGCGTGCAACTGACATATCCGATCTAACGTGCCAACTCCGTACACGGAGCTAACTTGAAAAGGCGAGTCAGCCGCAACTATGTCAACTAGCTCCTTTATGGCTTAATGTAGTTTTTGGCTGCTCCACAATCTATCAAGATTTTGACGCTCCCGCCCAATCGCCACCCGAATTGTTATAATAAGTGGGCTGTTTGTATTTAGAGGAAAAAGGTATGATTTTAGTATTTAGTATTTATTTGTATTGTATATTTTTAACTATATGTGATTACTATACGACAAAACTAGTGTGGTCAGTGCTCAGTGGGGACCTACTCAGACTACAATACTGTTATTATCAGGTTCAAACCCCTACAGAGATAGAGATGAATTTTTTTCCACTAGTGAAGTAATATTAAAAGATAAATCCATCGTGTATAGATGGATTAGGGAATATTATTTTTATAATATATTAGATAGCCTTATTTATGTTTTCACGGTTCGTGGCAACTAGGAATCTAATTAAGAAAAATGAGATTTCACAAGATTTGTCCCAAATTGTCAATCCACAACTGCGTACTAAAGTTTTTGGTGTATAGCATATTTTAATTTTAATAGCCCTCATTTTGTCATTATTTTCCCTACATTTTTGATAAAATTAGTTTTTGTTGCTTTTAAACATCCCAATAAACATGAGTCAATTCGAATAATTCTAATGATTCGAGTGCCTTAGTACATTTCGATGCTTTGACACTCAATTCATTGCCTTTCATTAAACAGAGTTACGTATTTTTAGAGATATGACAAGTACTAACTCACACTCATTCATTTCATTGTGTAGTTGTCCTCATTCATTTGAATTCAATTCGAATGGATTCTTTGACTTTGACTTTTCTCTTATTCATGCAGCTCTCTATTATTTAAACAGGAAATTTTCGGGTGTGAGTATCCAACCGTTGGGCGCCAACTAAGAGTTCATATTTATTGAGATAATATTAATGTTTTATGGTTGTCTCACCACGTTACCAGTAGTATCCGTTGCCATTGTCTTGGGTCTCTAGTTCAGCAGAAAGCGCGTAATGCAATGGCCTAATTCTGCAGCTTTGGTATTTGCATGCACCAGGTGCTCTTTTAAACTGAAGCGGGTGTCCAACAAAATAGCGTTCAGTGGATGCCCTTTTCTGCACGTATCCGTAGAAATTCGGCTACCTCGACGACTTTGCGACTGCTGATCAGACGGACTTCTCCTTTGAAATGTGTGCGCCAGCCACTTTGGGTGTTGCAGCGGTTTACTCAACTAGTTACTAATTATTTTAAATTAAATAGTTTGGAAAAGTTACAATTACTCTAATCTCGTCGTTTACTCTGCTGCTCGGTTCACTCTCGCTGCTCCTTCTTCGTTGCCGACTCTCCAACTTCACTGTGTTCTCTACTGTTCTCTGCTGTCTGCTGTACTCTCTGTTTTTTCTGCTTGCTGCTGTTGAACCTCTGCAAATCCTCTGCAGTCGATCATCCGGCATTGATAAGATGGCCAAATTCGTATCACCAAAAGTATGGCGTAAACTTCTGACTCGCACGATTACGTTGGCCTCGCCAAATCTTTTTATGCTTTTGCATCAGTTGTATTGACATCTCTGGCCTTCGGGCGTAGCTGTTACAGCTGGCTGGCGTAGAGTTTTTTGAAAAACCAGGTGGTTGATTCTCGGTGGTGTTGTTTGCTTGGGGGTGTCACCCTTTGAAGCCCTTGTTTCGGGGTGGCTGTCGATCAGATGCACTATTAAGTTCTTAGTGCTCAGATTTACGTGTTGACCATCTTCCAATTGTATGCTCTGTTGAACATACTGCATGAGACAACTTTTGGCACATCAAAGTTATTTGTTGGTTGCACCTGGATTGCTCGCGCTTCTGGGTCTGGCCCCAGATTTATTCATTTGATTATTAGAATGCAAAATAATATCGGTTACAAGTTTTGACTTTATATTTAAATCCGGCTGGCCGAAAGAAGAACAAGCTTCGAAACAAAGGCGCCAACTGCCCGTTTATAACTAGGGGCTCCCCTGTATCTTTCCTCGTCATCCAACGCTGGTATAATTACCTGGTTCATGGGGAAGTGAAGACGTCGTGCAACAACAGGGTAAGTTTTGAAAAATATGGATATTTCTTTTCGCCTTGTTGTTTCTGCGAATAACTGCCTCCTGTTTAGATTGTATCGGGCGCTTATGTGTTCTAGCGTACTGCGCTTGAAATCTTCAGGCCTTAATAATTTCTCAGAAGTCCTGTCTAGGAAATATCAGCTTTTTCCCGATAACGAGTGGGTACGAGTCGGATACCCTAAGGGTTGAGAATTCGGACTTAAGGCATCTATGCATCGATTTCGAGGAATGTCGAGTGAAATCGTTCACTTGCCATTAACTTCGCTCCGTTGGGTAGGGGTATGGTACACGACTATATCCAGCAGTTTTAGGCAATTGAGAACCGTGGGGCAAAGAAGACTTTTGTTTATTTTCTCTTTTTTTCCTTTTTTAAGTTTTGAGCACTCTTCAATTACCTAAGTGATTGCGGTTACTAATATTTTGTTTTGTGTAATGGTGGTGTGGTTTGTTTTGTTGTATGGAAATCCCTTCTTACAGGATCAGCGTGTCAATGAAATTTAGACAATATCACTTTGGTTTTGTAAGGATTTCTTTTTTTAATTCTGTTCTTCTGTATTAACAATTCTTGAATTTATTTTAATATTTGAATTTTTAATTTTGTTCTTTTTTTGCCGGCATTGCGAGTTTTTAGTAAAATTTTATTTAATTTGATTTCGATTTTTCTCGTGTTTCTTTTTTTTTATACCTTTGCAGAGGGTATTATAAATTGGTCAGATGTTTTTAACGCACAGAAGGAGACGTTTCCGACCCCATAAAGTATATATATTCTTGATCAGCATGAGAAGCTGAGTTGATATAGCCATGTCCGTCCGTCTGTGCGTATGCGTTTACTCAGCCGTCTTAAAAGCTATCGGGGCTGAAATTTTTTTTCGGTGTTTTTTATTACCCGGGAAAAAATAAAGTATGACAACCATCAGGATCGGACCACTATATTGCTCTAGAAGAACTAGAAGAAACATTTTCATAAAAATTGGAGTATGCTATGAAATTTACATATGTGATAATATTGGATATAAAACCCCAGATCCAAAAATTTGAATGTGATCGGATAAATATAACAATATAACACAAGTTACAGTCAATATAATAATCGGCTCTGCTCCCAGCTCTGTCGGCAGCGATGCTTGCTGTCTACTACGTCTTTCGTCATCAACAGAGTACATGCATACACACACAGACGCAACGCTACATAAACTGTATGCGTATGCGTGCGTTGCTTTGCTTTGGGAATGCGGGAAGAAGAACAAATTGTAAATAGAGAGTAAATTGGTTTTGTTTGTATATTGATGAATTGAGTTGCCAGAAAACAAATTTTGAACATGTAAATTATTATTACAAGGACTGGCAAGGGTATATAAACTTCGGCATAGCCGATGTTAGCTTTGATATTTTATTTTGATGTCGCAATGATTTTTTCTTGTTTGTACAAACTGGATGTCCTCGGGCAGACCGCAGTGACACCCAGAGTTGAGTTGTTCAACAAATGGTAATTCCTCAACGAGGTTTTTGAACCCTGGGCCTCCGCTTATCAGGCGGTAGCCATCTTGCTGCAACGACTTATGTAGGGCTTAGCGCACCGTCGTCATCATGCTACTTCAACTCCTTCTTGTGTGAGAGCATGGCAGGGTCAGTCTGGACTGCCTCCAGTACTTTTTCAGGGTCACTGCATTGCTCCATCAAAACATCAGGCCGTCTTCTACTCTTGCGTTTAGGTCTTTTGACCGTTTTCCCATTTGTTGGCGACTTTTTGTAAGGGGATGTACCCTCAGCCGATTCAGCATCAGTCGTATTTTGGGTAGTTGACTGTCTTAACGCCGCGCTGGGACGTGTGACGGTGTTCCGTTCCTTTGCCCTCTGCCTTGCACCTGCTACATTTGGTGTAGCACTTTTAATCATAATAGCCGCAACGTCAGTGGCCGCATCTCCTGTTTTGGCTTATTAGCCCGAGGTCTGCTTTGTAGTTGGGTTATTACACCATCCAAAATCGTCTTCATTCTTGCCAATTCATCATTATGCCACAATTTACGATTGGATGCTGGCTTGGTGCAGAAATAGCGACAGGTGGACTTAATTCACGGTCTCTTTTGGCGTATCCTCTGTTGTGGGCAACTGCTGCTGGTGTGAAAGGTGCCAGAGACTTCCAGTTTATAGCCGTCGGAGCCGAATGCGTAGCTGTTGGCGGCGTTCTGGCCATTAAGCTGCTTCGCGAAAAAGCCTAGTTGCTCCCGCTGGCATTTTACAGCCATTACTGGCTTGTTGCATTCCCCGCTGTATCGGCCAAGTGTGCCACCGATGCAGTAGTTTTCCTGTTAGTATTTATGGATGTAGGGGCCTCCAGAATCCGTGCCCCGCCTCGGTTTGGTTCGCGGGTGGATTTCCACTTTTGTGGCTGCCACCTGGAGTATTTTCGTTTTTTCCAGCCATATTTTTTATAAACTATGATGCATTTTATACCTACTTCCAGGTACGGAAAGTTCGTTAATATGCTGCCGGCCGATGCGACGCAGACGCAGACCATAAGCGCAATATGAGGACAGACGCTATGCAAATTTAGTGGCTTCCCGGAGATTTAGTGGCTCGCTTGGCGATCGGGCGGCCGGGGTTCGACTCCCAGCTTGGTCGAGTTTTCATAATGCTCTTTATTCATAATGCTTTTTATTATTTTATATATTTTTTTGTGATACATTTTTATTTACTTTTTATACCCTTGCAGAGGGTATTCTAAAATTGGTCAGATGTTCGTAACGCACAGAAGGCGGCGTTTACGACCCCATAAAGTATATAAATTCTTGATCAGCATGAGAAGCTGAGTGATATAGCCATGTCCGCAAAATGTTTTCTTTTAGACCTATATGATATAGTGGTCCGATCCTAAGGATTTTCATACTTTATCTTACCCGGGTAATAAAAACCCCAAAAAAAGATTTCATCCCGATAGCTCTTAAGACGGCCTGAGTAAAACGCATACGCACAGACGGACGGACAGATGGACATGGCTATATCACTCAGCTTCTCAGGTCGTAAACGCCTCCTTCCTGTGCGTTACGAACATCTGACTAATTTTACAATACCCTCTGCAAGGGTATAAAAAGTAAATAAAAAATGTGTCACAAAATATATAATGAATGAATGCACAGCAACTAGAATCACTGTCTGTTCAGCTCTCTTAAGTGGGAGAAATATGTGCATGCGAAACCAGATTGAGCAATGGAAAACAGTTTTAATTGTGGCAATTTATATTTCACCCAATCAATCAATAAATAGCATCACGGAATTCATTCATGAAAATTTAATAAAGTATACATCAGAAGTATCGCGGATACTTAGAAAAGATTACGATAAAGTTACAATGATTTTAAGTGGCGATTTTAACGTAAATTTTGCATTGGACACAGCGGTTCCTTTAATTGACTTTCTCAATACAACATTCAGTTTAAAAATGTTGTAACAATCGCACTGAATCAACAACACGATCAAAACCAACTATTGACGCGGGTATTTCAAAGATATGTTGACAACATCGAAAACAAAGCATTTGTATCATATTTTAGCTATCATAAGCCACTCGTATCATTTGTTGAAATTGAAAACATTGAGGATGAATAATAATAAAATGAAGAAAAAACAGACCTTTATAGCAATATTATAATGAACCTATAATTATCCCGCTCCTAATGCTGCTTTCGTCTCATTCTCTCTCAGTTTGTTTTACGGAAGGTTTCACTTCTATTGTGTCTAACCGTTAGACGCCCTCTTTTTTTTATTTATATTTTGTCCCTATAGGGTAAAAAGTATATTATAATATAAGCGAACATGCATAATGTAATATAAATGTAAGATATACATGTATGCACATATATGTATAGTATGAAAAATATATATAATAGCCGATACAAAATATGCATTCATTTTTTATGACATTTAGGTAAAAGCAACCCAAGACTCATGACTGTACTTTGTTTTTTAGGGCGATTCGGTAAAAAAGGGTTGTGGGAAAATTCCGCTTGGCATACTCAAATATTTCCTATTGCAGGTAGCTGCCGTCGGAATTATTCCTTTTCTCTTGCAGTTTAATTTTTTTATTCGTTTCTTCACATACGATTCGCGCAGTGTAAAGCAGCTTACGCACACAAGCAAGCGCACGCATACATTGACAGTTTGAGCTGGCTCTCTTTGTGCCTACCCTTGTTGTACAACGTCGTATTTCAATCGCTCGCTCGCAGACTTTTTGAGTTTTTGACGAGCTAGACAATGCGAAAATGAGATGCGTGCTAACTACAGAACTCGACGGCAATTTACAAAGTGTCGACGTGGCTCTGTTGTTAGGGCGATCGGGCGGCCGGGGTTCGACTCGACTCCTTGGTCGAAGTTTTTCATAATGCATTATATATTTTTTTGATTCATTTTTATTTACTTTTTATACCCTTGCAGAGAGTACTATAAAATTGGTCAGATGTTTGTAACGCACAGAAGGAGACGTTTCCGACCCCATAATGTATATAAATTCTTGATCAGCATGAGAAGCTGAGTCGATATAGCCATGTCCGTCTGTCCGTTCGTCCGTCTGTGCAAATCAACTTCACGCCGCCATCTTAAGAGCTATCAAGATGAAATTTTTTGGTTGGGGTTTTTTATTGCCCGATAGTTTTTAAAACGGCTGAGTAAAACGCATACGCACAGACGGACATGGCTACGATGGCATCGACGCCAATCACCATCAAGTGCTTGCCATCGTCAGTGATCCAGCACCTTGCCAATTTATTCAACAGGATCTTTGATCTCTGCCACTTTCCCACCCAATGGAAGTGCGCAGAGATTATTATGATTCCGAAACCAGGAAAACCGGAGCATGATCTCGCCTCCTACTGTCCAATCAGTCTGCTGGCAATACTCTCCAAGGTATTCGAAAGAATACTTTGGCAAGAGTGTTGCCACTACTGGACGAAGGTAACATGGTCCCTGAACACCAATTTGGCTTCCGACGACATCACGGCACCCCAGAACAATGCCACCGTATTGTTGGAAGGTTCTCGGCTCCTTCGAAGTCAAACTCTACACCTCCGCTGCCTTCTTGGACGATAAGCAGGCATTCGACCCGTGTCTGGCACGACGGCTTCTGCACAAGCTGAAGATGTTGCTACCTGCCCCCCACTTCATGGTTCTGAAGTCGTACCTCGAAGACAGGCGCTTTTACGTCAGATATGAAGGCTCTGTGTCCGAAATCAGGCGCGTCAATGCGGGCGTTCCACAGTGCAGTATGCCCCAGCATAGGACCCACCTATCTTGTACACTCTGTACACTGCAGATATGCCAGTGCTACAAGACGACAGCTTCTAATCGCCACATATGCAGACGATACTGCGTTTCTCGCCTCTGCTTCAGAACCATCGGTAGCCTCGAGTCTCATCCAGGAACAATTCAACTTTCTGGAACCATGGTTGATCATGGTATTCCATCTATCTGTGTGAATGCGGACAAGTCACAGCACATCACATTCGCCACTCGAAGACTCAATTGCCTCCCAGTCAGCCTTCATGGCACGTGTCTCCCGAGCGTGGATTGTGTCAAATACCTGGGCCTCATCCTAGACCGGCATTTGAACTGCAAAGCCCTCTAATGTAACTGCTAAAATATTTAAATTGTATTCTCGACAATGTATTTCATGTAACTCCCTGACAAACAACCTAACTTTGCTGTAAACTGACATGTTATTTATACCATTCCTCACATTCGCTTATTGTCCCTTAGGATAGATCGCAATTAAATAAACAATATGAAAAAAAAAAACTCCTAAGTCTATTAGTTTTGCATCTAAAGGAAACTGTGTAATCATACCAATACCTAGTTTCTCCAAAACCATTTCGTTTGAAAGGAAATAGTTTTAGTGATGATCCACATATTTCCTTGACGTGTAGTCACTATCAGTTATTCGAACGATTCTGCTTGTAGAATATGCTATGAAACTTCCTATTCGAGTGCCTACTTACGTGCTTTTTAATCCGAATAAAAACGCTTTAGCGGGGGCATCGCATATAAATGACTTGCATTTAACTTTTAGGTCACTCGTTCCTACCACAGTTGGGCCTCTGCCCGGATAGCGTTGCAAAAATCAATTTTTTCATGATCGCGTTTGGCAATAAAGATATATGCAATCGATAGGGAATACTTCACAGATTATCATTATGCAATTTTTTGAAATCGGCACCATAGAGGCGCCAAAGTTGAACATTTTTAGTAAATGAGAATAAATGATAACTTTTAAAAAAAAAAAGTAGCAGATTTAAAACTAAATATTGGGCAATTTCAACAATCGATTTTGGATATTTTCTATGATCTTTATTAATAGCATGTTTCATAAATTTTAATAATTACCTAAATCGTTATTGAAATAGAAGCGTTAAGAAAGACACTAAATATTGGCGTTTTTTTAAATTTGGTGGAACAGAACTAAACAGGATCAACAAGTATCAATACTGGACTACATACACTATGCGTAAGCCATAAACAAGGAAACCCTCGCCTACAATATATATATATTATATATCCGTCTTAGAAATATTTGATTTTGATTTTCATGATAGTTTCCTAGTTGCCTGCGGAAATAGGGATATCTTATTTTAGGTAATAGATAATTGGGTTACTTCAAGTTTAATACATTTTGGATTTCCCCGTTTACCCTTTACATGGAACTTCTCCCATGTATAGCAAAATTACGTGGATGGAATTTACGTTGAAACTTGCCTAGCCACTTCCCCGGCCAGGATAAACAAAGAAGTATAAAACACCTTGTGAGGATGTACATAGAAAGAATTATAGGAAGTAGTAGGAAATTGTGCAAGCTGCATTCTTTCGGAAGGTAGGATTAAAAATTGAATGATGGGACACGACAAAGAGATTTCTTGAAAATGATAAAAGGACATCATTAATAACAGTTCTTAGGGTTAGATCATTAAAAGGTTGGCTGTTATCTTTAAAATTATATATTGCAAGGTAATGGAAATGTTGAAAAATTGCTGAATATACTTCAAAATCTGCTCAAACTTTTGACTAAATTGTTTTCGCAAAAAACTTACAACAACAGTACATAGGATTTTTGATCACGGAAAGGACACAAGAGAGTATCAGTGTTTAAAAATTGGAGAGCTATTCGAAATAGCACAGGTGTTTAAGAATAAACATCGTGTTCATCTGAAACGGCTTCAGACGCATTAAAGAAAATTTAATAAAAATGTACTTGTGTTACAATCAACTAACATAGCATATGACTAGAATTACAATCAGCCACACGTGTTGTGGGAACAAACACTTGTAATTGTAAACTAATTGCAGGATGTCAAGTGGCCGACGCCGTGCCCAAATTAATAATAATTTTCAACCCCCGAATACGTGGGTGTGACTCGTATTAGAATAAGATCTCCTTAATAACAATTGTTACCTCCTAGAGCCTAAGATTTCCTCCTCCGTGCTTTTGTAAATAAAATCAGTTCATAATTTAAATTCAACGAATGAAGATTGGGTTATTTTCCTTCGCCCGGAATTCAACAGGAATGAAAAAACATGGACTACAAATGGTCCAGCTGCACCAATACGGTATACCAATACAATGAAAACTTTTATAATGCCGGCAGCCTCTTTGGACCAACTAATTGCATCGCTAAGACAACTTGCTATTATGACAGGATGAAAAATAGCAACTATAGTTGCAAAGGTTGAGTTTATTGGATATTGATGTAATTATTATTAGTGAAAATCATCGATCAATAGCAAATATTGAAAATTAAGCTACAAAAAATCAAAAAAAAAATGTTGGTTTTAGTCTTTTAAAATTATGTTTACAAATCTAATTAAAAGTTTTAATTTTAAAATATTAAAAAACGTTATATAGTCGTTTGAAACAATACAAAATTTCGTTTGGGATGAAAAAAGAAACGGGTTTCATTAAAATTTTAGAGGAAAAACAAGCTTGAAAAGGAGGAATTCTTGAAATCGCTTTATCGGTTTATTAAGCTAGGATTTTTGCAAAGTAAACTGTCAAAAGGCCCCATGTGCGTCTCTGAAAATTTTGCTCACTGCTATGAGCTTTCAAGCTGAACGGAACTAATTGAAAAGGAGCTGTATTGTTTGACCAATCAAAAATTTTTCTATAAGCAAATACGTATTAGTTCTTCTTCGCCATTATGTATTTTAATAATGAATTTGGTTTTCTTGGTTGAATTCTTGCTCTTTCGTTTTTACTAGTTACACAAAGTATGTATGTATATTTGTAAGCATGAAAACTCAATTAGTGTCTTGCATCATTTCGACGAAGCAGTTTCGCGTCCGACAAAAAATTGTAGTAGGCAAATATTGACCTATAAAAAATAAATCTACTAAGTCTAATAAAAAAAATGGAATAATATCAAGGAAGCCAATCGAAGCTTATATACCCTTACTCTGGCGGTCCTTGGCAATAACATGTTCAAGACTCTGTTTGTGTTTCTCAATGCACAAGCAAACAGCGGACACTTTTTGGTTATTCTTTTTCTTTAGAAAATGCTGAGGTAATGGAGTCTGATTTTCCACATGTTACTGCTTCTATGTTGCATCCCAAAAGACCCATCAGCTGATGGTAACTAAAGTTATAGCCCTGCGAAATATAACTTTGGCGAATCCATGTGTTTTTTGTATGTATAATGCACCTAAATACTTTTCAATAGTATTTTGCGCCTTCTGGCGCAGTTTAAAGTAATGTGATGGGTCTTCTTGGAATGCAACTTAGCTATATTTTTTCTTAAGGGACATTTTGCGATGTGTTTCGTCCTTTTCTGCCTACTAGTTTTGTTTTTTTGAATGACTTTTTTAAGGATACTCTGAAACGGACCATTAAGTTATCCATTTCTTCCTAGATTACATCCTGTTTATAAACTCTGAGCAAAAAGGAAGACCTACAAAGAAGCAATTTGTCGAAAGAACCCTGAAAAATACAAAAAATCTTTGTTTTTTACGTTATTAAGAGGAGGGATTTCGGTGTATGACGACTTTTTTCCCATCACTTTTTCTGTTTTTTGCCAATAACTTTAATTGTTTAAAATTTGCTCGAATTTTTAATTTTTAGAGCAAACCCCGAATTATGGCAAAAATTGCAGGTGTACGTTGACTTTATTCCTCGACTGTAAGTCGCTCTATAGAAAAACGACGTTCTCGTGTCAAATTGCTTGCATGGTGTGCTTTCAAAACTGCCTCTGCTCTATCTCGCTATGCAAACTGTATGATTTATAAATATATATATACATATAATATGTATAACATTGCACAAATATACCACTTATTGTAATTATAAGTATGTAAATACAATGTCCATCAAGTTACCGACACTGTTAAACTTGAGTTAGCGACGGTCGTCTGTTAACCCGCTGTTAAGTTTTTCATTTTTATTTTTTAATTTTTCAGAAATTTATTAACCTTTTTTAAACAAATTTTTTTTGAAGTGAAAACTTCTTAGAATCGTTGGGAGTGATTTGAGACTCGATGAAACGAAAAAGCGACACTAAAAATAGACACATATAGATCTTATAGTATTTAGCCTGCGAGAGAATGAGATGCAAATATATAAAAAAGCATTATGAAAAACTTCGACCAAGCTGGGAGTCGAACCCCGGCCGCCCGATCGCAAAGCGAGCACACTAACAACAGAGCCACGTCGACACTTTGTAAATTGCCGTCGAGTTCTGTAGTTAGTGTGCTCGCTTGGCGATCGGGCGGCCGGGGTTCGACTCCCAGCTTGGTCGAAGTTTTTCATAATGTTTTTATTCATAATGCTTTTTATATATTTATATATTTTTTTGTGATACATTTTTATTTACTTTTTATACCCTTGCAGAGGGTATTGTAAAATTGGTCAGATGTTCGTAACGCACAGAAGGAGGCGTTTACGACCCCATAAAGTATATAAATTCTTGATCAGCATGAGAAGCTGAGTTGATATAGCCATTTCCGCAAAATGTTTTCTTTTAGACCTATATGATATAGTGGTCCGATCCTAAGGATTTTCATACTTTATCTTACCCGGGTAATAAAAAACCCCAAAAAAAGATTTCATCCGATAGCTCTTAAGACGGCTGAGTAAAACGCATACGCACAGACGGACTGACAGATGGACATGGCTATATCAACTCAGCTTCTCAGGTCGTAAACGCCTCCTTCTGTGCGTTACGAACATCTGACCAATTTTACAATACCCTCTGCAAGGGTATAAAAAGTAAATAAAAATGTATCACAAAATATATAATGAATGAATGCACAGCAACTAGAATCACTGTCTGTTCAGCTCTCTAAAGTGGGAGAAATATGTGCATGCGAAACCAGATTGAGCAATGGAAAAACAGTTTTAATTGTGGCAATTTATATTTCACCCAATCAATCAATAAATAGCATCACGGAATTCATTCATGAAAATTTAATAAAGTATACATCAGAAGTATCGCGGATACTTAGAAAAGATTACGATAAAGTTACAATGATTTTAAGTGCGATTTTAACGTAAATTTTGCATTGGACACAGCGGTTTCCTTAATTGACTTTCTCAATACAACATTCAGTTAAAAATGTGTAACAATCGCACTGAATCAACAACACGATCAAAAACAACAATTGACGCGGTATTTCAAAGATATGTTGACAACATCGAAAACAAAGCATTTGTATCATATTTTAGCTATCAAGCCACTCGTATCATTTGTTGAAATTGAAAACATTGAGGATGAATAATAATAAAATGAAGAAAATTAAACATGACCTTATAGCAATATTATAATGAACCTATAATTATCCCGCTCCTAATGCTGCTTTCGTCTCATTCTCTCTCAGTTTGTTTTACGGAAGGTTTCACTTCTATCGTGTCTAACCGTTAGACGCCCTCTTTTTTATACCATACACCCATAGGGTGAAATGGTATATTAAAGTCGCCAAAATGTATGTACCAGGCAGAAGGAAGCATCTCCGACCCCACAAAGTATATATATTCTTGATCAGGATCAACAACCGAGTCGATCTAGCCATCCGTCCGTCTGTCCGTCTGTCCGTCTGTCCGTCCGTCCGTCTGTCCGTATGAACACCTAGATCTCGGAGACTGTAAGAGCTAGAGCCACCAATTTGGTATGTAGACTCGTGTAGTATGTAGAGTGATCAAGTTTATTTCAAATTTTTGCCACGCCCCTTTCCGCCCCGCAATTTAAAAAAAGCGTTTATCTCAAAAACTATTCCAGCTAGAGACACCATATTTGGTATGTATATTCGCTTAGTAAATGCACACATTTGTATGTGTAAAAATTTTCCCACGCCCTTTTCCGCCCCGTAATTTGAAAAACTTGATTATCTCCCGTATTTTTTTACCTTATGCAATCAATTTGGCACACTTAAATTTAATACTAATATCTAGCAAATTACCAAATTTGATCAAAATCGGACAAAAAACAGTCGAGTTATGCATATAAAGGTTTTTCCATAAGGCCAGAGTTGGCCGTTCTCTGGTGGGGGCGCTAGGGTGCTCGTATGATTGAGTGAGCGAGATACTAAGATATGCTTGTAAAAAGCATGTGAAAATGCATTTGTTTAATAAAGTTGAAATATTTGCTTTACTGGTGTATGGTATACCTAAGTCGGCGAGACGACTTACTTACTTCATTGTAAATGAATATACTCAGTTACAAAAATTATTGGGAAAAAAGTATTAATTTTAGTTGTCAGGGTTGTAAACGAAAATAATTGTAATTGCAGAAATTAAAAGTGTAAATTCTATAACGGATAGGAAGTTACCCTTTTTCGACGCACTTACGTTAGAGTCAATTTTTTATTGTGAGTTTGTGTGTCGGTATTAAGCATTTAAAAGACTAATAACATCGTATAATTCGTTAAAACAAAAACAATTAAAAGTATATTTAAATATCAAAGAAGCTAACTTCGGCTATGCCGAAGTTTATATACCCTTGCAGTTCTTTATTATATTTAATCCGATAACAAAGGTGAAATTTCATACATCAACAGAATTAGTTGTCGTATTATTAAAGTGCTTAAATATTTTTCAAACTACTGAATTCAAAACACATTTAATAATTATTAGACAATATAAATGCTCCATTTAACGATAATCAGGATCCTGGCGAGCACCGAAGTGGGCCTCTACGTCCCGTTCGCGCTCTTGCTGCCTGAACAATATCCATCCTGTCTCCGACAATATCCTGAGCAGTGTTGGCTCCTGCTCCGTCGAACGATAATCAGGATCTTCTCGCGTAATACGGCGGGTCCGTGTGTTTCGGGCCTGCTCCTGCAGCCTGTAGTCTCTATTGGCTCGTCGTTCAGCACGTGCCAATGCGTCTTGCCTACGATCTCGTTCCCGTGTTTCCAAATCATTTTGCCGATTATTTGCCATGTGTTGCGAATTGGTCTCGCGAACCTCGTTGCCATTTTCTTGGCGGTAAGTAAGTGTCCGAATTGCAGCTTCCCGTCGTCGTTGTTCAGCAGATTTTCTCGACAAACGAGGCATTTTAAAATCTTACAATTATAGTATATTTATAACGATGACGTATATGTACATATATGATTTGATGATGACGTAGTAGGCAGCAGGCAGCGCTGCCGGCAGCGCTTGAATCGATTTATATCGACTACAAGTTTACAACTTGTGTTCTATTTATCCGATCACATTCATTTTGGGATCTGGGTTTTTATATCCAATATTATCACATTTGTAAATTTCATAGCGACACTCCAATTTTTATAAAAAATGTTTGTTCTAGAGCTATATGATATAGTGGTCCGATCCTGATGGTTTATCTTTCCCGGTAATAAAAAGCCCCGAAAAAAATTTCAGCCCGATAGCTCTTAAGACGGCTGAGTAAAACGCATACGCACAGACGGACATGGCTATATCAACTCAGCTTCTCATGCTGATCAATATATATACTTTATGGGGTCGGAAACGTCTGTGTCTGTAAGCGTTACAAACATCTGACCAATTTTATAATACCCTCTGCAAGGGTATAAAAACATTAAAAACAAACACATGATCCAGCTGCTGAAGGCCTTCATCTGTGGTCTTTCCAAAAACGTAATTGTATTCTTTTTATCACTTGTACTGTTTTACCGCTAGAGCGTATAACATATCGTGATTAAGATTAAAGTGCAAAAGAAAAAAATGTTTGACGACCACATATACCTACATATGTTATGCTGCTCACTCGCTATTATTGTTTTCTTTTATTTGTTTTATGCATTCTAAATTTTATATGACTTCGTCTAACATACAAACTACACTTACAAATGATCATGAAATTTTGAATTAAATTAAATTAAAACCAGAGGCCGGGGCTAACTTCGACCGCGTCAAAGTTTGTATACCCTTGCAATTTTTTTGGTAACTCTTTCCTTACCTATAGCCATCAAAAATGGAAAAAACGTTTAAGCTAAAAAGGTCGAAAGAACGGCCTACAATCTTAGCATAGGAAAAAACTAAGATATTGATCAAAGTCACTGTTTTCCACCGATCGTTCCTATGGGAGCTATATAATATAGTATTCCGATCTTTATCAAATTCGGCACAGTCATTAACAGATATATTAAACTAACAAATGTTTAATTTTGAAAGCAATCGCGTCAAAAGAAACGAAGTTATTGACAAAGTCACTGTTTTCGAAAAGATCGTTCCTATGGAGCTATATGATATAGTCAGCCGATCTTAATCCAATTTAGCACAGTCGTTTATATGTGTAATTAACTCACCAATATTTAATTTCACGACAATAGCTCAGAAAATAACGAAGTTATTGAGAAAAGTCACTGTTCGTGACTTTGCGGTTTGTATGGGAGCTATATGAATATAGTGGTCCGATCCGGCTGAGATATCCGAGATGTCCGATATAACAACCCCTGCAGTATATACAAGCCTACATGCAAAATTTCAACTCTGTAGCTCTAACGGTCTATAAGGAGTTTGCGTTGATCCAGACGGACGGACATACGGACAGACGGACGGACGGACGGACATGGCTATATGAACTCGTCTCGTCATGCTGATCAAGAATATATATACTTGATATGGTCGGAGATGCTTCCTTCTATGTGTTGCACACTTCTGACCAAAATTAATATACCCTTTTTGCAAGGGTATAATTAGTAAAAGATATAAGTGCTATCAATCATTCGGTGTCGCGATTAATTTTTATACCATACACCCATAGGGTGAAATGGTATATTAAATTCGCCAAAATGTATGTAACAGGCAGAAGGAAGCATCTCCGACCCACAAAGTATATATATTCTTGATCAGGATTAAGAACCGAGTCGATCTAGCCATGTCCGTCTGTCCGTCCGTCCGTCCGTCTGTGTGAACACGTAGATCTCGAGACTATAAAAGCTAGAACCACCAAATTGGGTATGTAGACTCGTGTGGTATGTAAATATATAGAGCTAATTGGAATTTTGGCCACGCCCCCTTACGCCCCCAGATTTACATAAAACTGTTTTTCTTAAAAGTATAACAGATAGAAACATCAAATTTGGTTTATACTCGTTTAGTTAGCGCGCAGAAAATAATTGTTCCAATATGTTGCCACGCCCCCGTCCGCCCCCGGAATTTACAAAAAACAGATTTTCTTAAAAACTATGACAGCTACCGACATTAAATTTGGTGTGTATGTAATTTAATATCCTCCGTTCCTGTTTTGGGTGAAGATTAGGTTGAGAGGCGTACTGTGCCTCTTGTTGCTGGCCTCGGGCTCAGACAATAAAACAAATTATTTAACGTTAAGTGCCGGAGTGAATATTTATTTAAGCGACTTATTGGAAGAGGGCTGTATTCAAAACTGATTTCTTAAAACACAGAATATTTCACTTAAGCTAAGCCAAAACTCGCATCACGTCACAATGTCATGGTCGGCAAGCCGACTCAGCAAATCTTTGGCGATAACGGAAACTCTTGCAGCAAAACAAAAGTGTCCGGTTACGTCGCTGACCATTGCAGCTATAGCGCGCGATAGCGAGGGTTGAATATAAACTTATAAAATATCCTATATTAAGTGTTAATTGTTAACTACTCCCCCTTCAAGTATAAGGCCGACCCAATACCGGCGACGACTTCTCGTAACTCCTTTGCAGATTTCTTTGCACCGATGAATCGACAAAGAGTGAGGCTAATGCAGATTAAAGCACAGCATATGGCTCCAATAATGAATGCCACACGATAAGCTTGATCAGTTCCGTTTTTCGCGTTTTTCTCGAATTGCTGTATCACCTCCAGATTACATATTGATTTCAATCTGAGTGGTCCAAAATGTTTGGGCTAACAATGTTAGCCTTTGCCAGAGTAATAGCAAGCATTAAATTTTGCAACTCCATCATTAGCATCCTGTTTCTATGTGTGATTTTTGCTATCTTGAGAATTTTGTTGACAGTGATTGTTAAGCTGGTTAAGCTGGTCCTGAACTCTAGTGTTTATTTCTATTTGTCTATTATTGGCATTTATTAATTGCATTTCAGAAACCTAGTCTGCTCTAAATCATCGTATTTCTCCCATACCAAGATTTCGCCGTCGACGATGGGAATGTACCTGGCATGCGAGTAGTCGATGACATGTCACGAAGCCAGGGATAAGGAGAGGAGTAATATGGATCTAAAACTGTGAAATGAGGTTGTTTCCTTATTTTTGAAGTAAAAACTTCTTTAGAATCGTTGGGAGTGATTTGAGACTCGATGAAACGAAAAAGCGACACTAAAAAGAGACACATATAGATCTTATAGTATTTAGCCTGCGAGAGAATGAGATGCAAATATATAAAAAGCATTATGAATAAAAAAGCATTATGAAAAACTTCGACCAAGCTGGGAGTCGAACCCCGGCCGCCCGATCGCCAAGCGAGCACACTAACAACAGAGCCACGTCGACACTCTGTAAATTGCCGTCGAGTTCTGTAGTTACAACTATATCTACTATAACTATAACTAGCTTTCTCATCACATAAAGGTGTGAGTTTGTTTCCGAGCCGTCGGTTGGACTTGACAAAACTTTGTCACCAACGTCGAAGACCCTATTCTGCCGATTCGCGTTCTCCCTAGCTCTGAGCATCGTCTGAGCGTTTCTGATCTTTTCTTGTATTTTTTTTCTTGTGGCTCATCTGGGTGCGCCTGAACCACATCAACTGGTCTCTGGTCGGTGACCGAATGGATCGACTTATTGTACTCAGTTGTAGCCAGAAAAATGACTTCAACAGCGTCATTTACGCTTTTATCGATCTTTATGCATCTGGCTAGCTCTAACAGAGTGCTGTGAAAGCGCTCAACCTGTCCATTCGAGATACTATGCGATGGTGGTGCATTTGAAATGCTGACCCCATAGTTGTTTGCGAGCATAGTTACTATGGTCTCTGAATTCAATGACGGTTCATTGTCACAGTAAATGGATCTGGCTTTGGGAAAAAAATTTATTAGTTGGATTAGAGCTGGCTTCAGATCCACAATGGTTCTTGAGGGGATCAGTTGGACAATAGCAAGCTTAGAGAACTTGTCGATGCAAGTTAGAAAGTATTTCCTGTCAGTGGAGAAAATGTCTATGTGTAACATCTCTCCTACATGTGAGGGGATCGGTGTCTCTCCAAGTGAAGATATTAAAATCTTTCACCCCATACAAATAATGCCTTAACTTGCAAGTGACCATACGATGGCCAATAACTCTCTCTCATTTGTCGCATAGTTTACCTCGCTGTCCTTCAATGTTCTTGAAATCATTGTTATAGGACGACCCTCTTGAGACAAGACTGCACCTATGCCGTGAGCCGAAGCATCGGTCGTTAGATCGAATGGCTTCTTAAAATCGGGGTACCTGAGCATTACATCCTTAAATGACAAAATGTCGCGCAACTTCTGAAACGCCCTTTGCTGCACTTCAGAGAATTGAACCTTTATATTTCTGGACCTATGCTTACTGACTGTTCTATTTTCACCCTTCAAAATATTGGAGATGGGTCTTGCTATTGCGGCGAAGTCCCTAATGAAACATCTGTAATAACTTGCGAGGCCTAGAAATGATCTGACCTCGAACAGTGTTACAGGATACTCCTGTATTGCCTTAACCTTTTCAGGATCCGTAGTGGCGCCAGTGCTGGTGACTATGAAACCAAGAAAGATCACGCTTTTCTTAAAGAATCGTGACTTTTCGACGGAGACCCTCATGTTTGTTTCGTGTCAGCTTTTTAGGACCCAATCCACGTGTTTAATGTGGGAGTCCTCATCTTCTGAAAAGATGATTACGTCATCGACATAAACATAGCAAAATTTGCCCATCTGCTCTCGCAGTATGTCGTCGATGGTTCTTTGAAAGATGCTTGCTGCATTCTTTAATCCAAAGGGGAGCCTTTTAAACTCGTATTTCCCCCCGTTTACAGAGAAAGAGGTTTTTTTCACGGTCTTGAGGTCTAATGTTGAAAAAAAATTTGGCTCTTCCCAAATTCCTTAATATCATTGATATATTTGGCATAGGGTATGTAATAACCCGGTACTTTCCAATAAAACACGTTACTTCCAAATTCATAAACACAGTATATTCTACCGCTTCGATGCGGCCGCTTTGATTGTCACAATATATACTAATACATATATACTAATTAGAACCAAGAGAGAGAGGTAATAATGAATCATAGAGAGAGAGAGAGAGAGAGTTAGAGTTGTAGGCGTCGATTGCCGCTTAGCATCTCGGTGCTGGTTCCCACATCCCTCCTTTTCTCACGAGCTTAAGCTTTAATCCTCGGTGGAGTTTTCGTAATCCTCTTCTGATGCTTGCTCCTCGAGTTGTGCGGCTGGCTGTGGAGTTTGGTTTGTGGCAGGTATTGGAAACGATTTTGTGTTGGTAGCATCGGACGATTCCGTTTCACCAGGGACCCTTTTAAGGTGATTTGCATTTCTTATGAGCGTTTTGCCTCCCCACATACTTGTACTATATTCTCTTCTTTATTCAAGACTTCGTATTCAGCAGTGTCAAAATTTGGTGTTAGTTTGTGGGGAAATACTACATTCTTAAGAACCACCTTATCTCCTACATTGATATTACTTCCTTTGCTCCTCTCCTTTTGTCTGCAGTTTCCTTTCCCTTTTGTTTATTGATGCAGTCATTATCCCTTTCCGCTGAGTCTGTAAACACTCCCACTAAATCTTGTATTCCCGGGATTTTATCCCTAATGACTCGATTGAACATCAGCTCTGTAGGAGCGGAGCCTGTGGTCCCATGAGGGGTAACATTATACATCAGTGTGAAAGCTTGAATTTCATCCTTAAGATTTTTCTTGTTTTGATGAGCTATCTTCAACCGCTTGACTAATGCCTTGTTCATATTCTCGACCTCGCCGTTAGCCTGTGGCCAATAAGGGGGTGTTGTTATTTGCTCGATGCCGCATGATTTACAATAGTTTCTGAATTCAAGCTTACATATTTTCTGACATTATCGGTTCGTAACTCTTTCGGGTAACCAAGCCTACTGAAAATTTCCCCACACGCCCCAATTAGTGATTCCGATGTAATGGAGCGAAGGAATTTAAACTCCATGTATCTAGAGTAATAGTCTATTAAGACTAAAATATATTCATTGTTTGGTAGTGGCCCTAAAAGATCTGTAGCGACCGAAATCCATGGCCCATTCGGAAATTCTGTTCTCTTCATAGGCGGTGGATTTGTCGCTTGGGATACTAAAATACAATCAAAACAATTCTTTACAATTTCTCGGTATTTCTGTCAATTTGGGGCCACCAGACTTTGGACCTCAATCTTCGCTTCATGGCTGATTCACTTTCTGTCTCAATGTTGCCGGAATAACAATTCGAACTCCTCTTAGCATGATTGTTCCAATAGTTGACAGTTCATGTCGAAATGGGTATAATTTATTTGACATTGCCGAGTCCCAAGAACCTTGCTCAAGGCACACCATTGCGTCTAATATTTCCTCATCCTGTGTGCTGTTTTCAGCTATTTCAGATATCGATATTGATATTGGTGTAGCGTTTTCAATAATTCGCAATATGCTATGCTCACCCTTGATGTCGTAAGAACTGGTTGGCGTTTGCTCACACAAACGGGACAAACTATCAGCTATGTTTTCCTTTCCTAATTTGTAAATGACTTTAAACTTATACGCTTGAAGACGCAGAAGCAGAAGCCATCTTTCAATACGCGCTGGAGGCTTTGATGTTGGCTTGAAAATGGTTTCTAGTGGTTTGTGGTCAGTCACTAATTCGAACTCTAGACCTATCAGATAAAAATAGTATTTCTCTACCGCCCAAACCAAAGCTAAACTCTCCTTTTCCATTTGGGAGTATCGCTTTTCTATATTCGTTAAGCTCCTACTAGCAAATGCAATTATATTGGGCTCGCCCTCATCGTTAAATTGCAACAGTACTGCACCTAGAGCAACCGGACTAGCATCAGCGATTAGTCGCGTTTTATTTTAGGGTTAAAATATGAGAGACTCGGGATTTTAGTTAAAGCTAACTTTAGCTTTTGAAACCCATTTTCTTCAGCTGGTCCCCAAATAAACTTCCGATCTTTCTTTAAAAGCTCACGTAAAGGCTCTGTTTGGTCCGCTAGGTCTGCAATGAACTTGCCCACATAGGTAACTAGTCCTAGGAAACTACGAGTTTCTTCCTTGTTTTTGGGTGGCCGAAAAAATCTAAAAGATTCAATTTTATCAGTATCTACTTCAATTCCTTTGTCTGTTAAAATGTGTCCCAAAAAGTTAATTCTATTTGTCTCCCAAATGCATTTCTCATTGTTTAGAAGAACATTATTATTATTGAAAACGCTTCGAACCTTTTCCAGTGCCTTATCGTGCTCTTCCTTGCTACTTCCAAAAATTATTACATCGTCGATATAATTCATCACGTTGTTGCACGGTGCTAAGAGTTTTTCCATCCGTCGTTGGAAGATTTCCGGCGCCGCATTTAGTCGCTTATACCTAAATAACCCCTTCGGTGTAATAAAAGTTGTTATCTGCCTACTTGTTTCATCTAACTCCAATTGATGGTACGCGTCCTTTAGATCGAGTCGTGAAAAGATTCTGACATTTCTTAATTTAGTCATAAAAGATTCAAATGTCGGCAAAGGGTAATTCTCACGAAGAATCGCACGGTTGGCTTGCCTCATATCCAAACATATTCGAATATCACCACTTTCTTTGAACGCGATCACCATTGGAGAGATCCACGGGCTGTGACCCCTGACCGGTTCAATAATGTCCAGATTGTAGGCTTCCTCCAACTTAGCATTGACTTTCTCTTCGAGCGCAACAGGAATACGACTCATTGGTTGTTTCACAGGATCAACGTATTGTTAGTTTCACACTAATACTTTCCACTTGGGAAATGGTGGCACAATCTCAATGTTGTTAACCGGTAGTCCAACTCGCAGAACATTTAACTTCGTTGCGGTTTCCCGTCCCAGCAGTGACTGCCGTCCTTTTTGAATTACAAAGAAGGATGCAATCAGCTCGGGGTTCTGCTTGATTGATATCGGTGCCTCAAAAATACAAATAACTTTAAGGATTTTATCTGAGGCGTATCCTCTAAATTGACTTTGTGAATTTCCACGGACGTTAAAAACTGTTGCTTTCTTTAATTGAAGAGTTAACCAATCGTCTTGCTAGATAAGGTTAACCGGGATCCAGAATCAATTACTAGGGAAACATCTGCACCTCCAATTCGGCATTGCATCATCTCTTCATACTCCTCGTCACTGTCTATCTTAAAACAATTCCGTTGGATTGTCTTATT
This sequence comes from Drosophila willistoni, assembly GCF_018902025.1. Classification (NCBI taxonomy): domain Eukaryota; kingdom Metazoa; phylum Arthropoda; class Insecta; order Diptera; family Drosophilidae; genus Drosophila; species Drosophila willistoni. Next base: position 124,383 of record NW_025814078.1, on the reverse strand, counting down.
TTCCACTGGATTATCTTCTTCAATTCGGTGCACATATTTGCGTTTGGAATTTCCCATCGCTTCCTTGTCATTTGACTGTGGGTATGGGCGTTTAAGGTTTGTTCTGCATCTGCGGGCAAAGTGACCCACACGAGAGCATCGGTTGCATTTAATCTGGCGTGCTGGGCACATCTGACTATCTTCCTTGTGTCCTGACCGTCCGCACCTTCCACAATCACTCTGATTAATTTTCCTTGATTTTATATTAGTGATTTTATGTATGATTTCTGGCAATGACTTTGAGTGCATAAGCTGCGACTGCTTATTTATTTCCTCGTCCACTTGGCAGGCTTCGATGATTTCGCTTAAAGTTTTGTTCTTTTTCCAATAATTTCTTTTTTAGTTCCGTACCAGCCCAGATGTCATTGATTTTATCTTTTAAACAAATTTCTTCTATTTCGGCTTTCGTAGACCGAAATTACACTTTTGGATTTGTTGGCGCAAACGCAAAATAAACTTCCCAAATGTTTCACCTTCTTCAGGAGAGATTTTCCTAAAAAGGTGTCTTTCAAAAGTCGAGTTTTGCTTGGGTGAGAAGTAAGCTGTCAGTTTATCGACTAGCACAGAAAAAACATCATTTTGATCGGCCTCGTTAAATTCTACTATGGCACCCGGCAATGCGTATGCAACCGTCTGCAATTGGATACCACCCAAATGTAACAATTTTGTTCTTTTCTGAATTACAGATTTGACTTCTTCCACTTCCAGATAAATTGCGTTCCCCAAACTTTCACACAGAAAAGGTTTTATGACGCTTTCGGTCATTGCGAATAAGTATAGATGTTTTGTCTGAAAAAAAAATCACCCATTCATTAAATGCATCTATCGAGCAAGTTGCGTTTTATCGAATATTCCCAAAACATTTGTTCTATTAATTTTTCAACGGCAGACTGCCACTGACCACTGTCAGATAATATCTTGACTTTTTTTTTTACATTTGTTTAATCTCTTATCGCTTTTAGCCTCTTGCCAGCCTTTGCCAGATAGTTTTTGTTATTAAACATCTGTTTAACACCTTATCGGCTTTTCGCCCCTGACCTTTGTCAGATAGTTCTTCTTATTAAACATTTGTTTAATATCTTATCGGTTTCCACCTCTGACCTTTGTCAGATACTTCTTTATTAAACATTTGCTTAATAATTAATCGGCATTTCGCCTCTGACATTTGTCAGATTTCTTTTCGCTTTCATCTCTTTTTTTTTTATTATGAGTGAAAAATGCATTTGACTTTTTTTTTTTGTCCATGCATACGCGTACGTATGTATGTGCTTTATGCCTACTATGATTACAACCGTTTTAGGGTTTCTCTTAAAAAAACAATTTCTCCTTCTGTTTTTCTCTTTGAACTCGTAAGCACAGAGAACGCAAAACGAAAAGAAATAAAAAAAAACTAACGGATCGTAGCAAGGCATTGGACTTGCACTGGTACAGCCACGCTGCATTTATATATTGCTAATGTTTCTCTTTTCCTTTTTTCCCATTTCACTATTTAACTATTTTATTTGCTAGTTCGCTATATTGTTTTTAATTAATTGTTTTTTTTTTTTACCTCGTCGCCAATGTAATAACACGGTACTTTCCAATAAAACACGTTACTTCCAAATTCAAGACACAGGTATATTCTACCGCTTCGATGCGGCCGCTTTGATTGTCACAAATATACTAAATACATATATACTAATTAGAACCAAGAGAGAGAGGTAATAATGGATCATAGAGAGAGAGAGAGTTAGAGTTGTAGGCGTCGATTGCCGCTTAGCATCTCGGTGCTGGTTCCCACAGGGTATTTGTCAGGCACGGTTCTTTCGTTAAGTTTACGAAAGTCCATTACCAACCTCATTTTCCTATTGCTCGCTTCATCAGTGCCCTTTTGTCTACTCCCCATATCGGGTTATTGTAGGGAGAGACTGACTTTTGAATTATATCATTTTTTAGCAGATCTTTGATTTCGTTATTAACGAAATCAGCTGCTCCCATTGGATATGGGTAAAGCCAGGCATAGATCGGTTGCTCATCTGTGGTCCTAATGGTAGCCACGACTGATGTGTTATACGGCAGCGCCTCGTCTGGGTCTGCAAAGGCCTTTTGTCTGGTCTTTAGCATTTTCAAAAAGGAACTTCTGGCTAATGGGGATGCCTCTGCACAATCTACATTTGTGAAATTTACATTTTTGCACGTGTGGAAGGTGATTTGTTCGACCTCCGTGCCCCATTTAAGCTGTCCTGAAGCTAGACAAAGCGAAGCAGCTGCCTGCTTTAGCAGGTCAAGGCCTACAATCCCATCAAAAGTTGACAAGTCCGGCAGAATAAAAAAGGTTGCCTTTAACCCAAACATTGCAACAAAGCATTTGTGTGTAATTTGTGTCTCGCTGTAAATGGACTGAATTTTGAAGGGGGACTCTACAGAGTGGACGCCTTTTAACCCTTCATGTGGCCGAATGAAATTCTTGGCCGCGCCCGAATTATATTCGTTGAAAGAACGAATTTTATTCACTAGATATCTTTAGATATCTTTATTTATTTATTTAAATTTAGATTTAAATTTGATTAAGTTTGTTGAATTAAACGATATTTTTTTCATTAGATATCTTTAGATATCGTGAGTTTCTTTATTAGTTTTAGAACTTGGACTTCTGTCCGGTTACAATTGAATCTTAAGACTAAAAATATAATTTGCTTTGGCATATGCAAATGCCCATTTCGTTTGTTTCATAAATTGCTGATGGAGCATTTGCAACGGGAGCGACGGCGACGCTTCCGTTGTTTATGCTTTTGAAATTTGATCTTGGTTCAAGTACCTCTGCATGATTATGCTGATCTCGTCGTTATCAACATATTCATGCATAAGCTTATTTGTTTGTCCAGCTTTGGCTTTTTTTTACAATTATGTTATTTGTTTGTGCGACTTTAATTGGTTGTTAATTCCTCCCCCATTTGATGAGGGATTCTCCTGGATTCCTCTTTTACATTTGTTATAGGAATATATTCCTATGAAGAGGAGTACAAAGTAATTGATACTATGCCAAAACTGTTGGAAACTATTGTTTGTATTTTTATTTCTTTAATTGTTTTTGTGTTTTCTATTTCTTTTAATACGATTTCTTTAAACGTCTGCTTTTCGGTGAAGTTAAATGAGTTTTCCTCCTCTTCTTCATTGGCAAATGATTGTATATAAATTTCTTGGTTTTTTTTGTAGTATGTTTCATCTATGAGGACTGTGCAATTTGTGAATTCTATGAGGAAGTTTCCTCTTAATATTTCGCTATTTGGTGGTATTGTTGCAATTGTATTGAATTTCATTATCTTGTGCATTACTTATTAACAATGTACCTTCCTTTATTAATTTTGTCTTAAATTCTACATCTTCTATCATTTTACAATTTATTTTAATTATACAGTTAGAGCTAAGCTTGAGTTCATTTATTGTTTTCTGTTCCTCGTATGTATAAGTTTTGTTCTCTATTTTTATTACTCTTTCGGGACTCATGTCGATTCTTTTGTTCTTCTGATTAGTTAGTGGGGTTATTAAGAATACTGTGATAGTTATTATGTTAGTTGGTATTTTGATTGCTATGATTATATTAGTGTCATAGGTCATGACTCCCATGCGAATTAATTTAATTTTTTGTAAAAATCTATATTATAGAGTATAAACTCTTCGTTCGTTAGTATTGAGGGGTGAAAGAGGTTATATTTAGCTGACGCTATTGTGTCCAAGATGGTGTCTACTTTATCATGGAAAAATTTCAACTTCAACAGCTGGTCATGATACATTATGTCTGTTCTGAGCATGGTATTATATGTCTTAATGTTGTTAAGAGTTTTGGTTATTTTTTCCCTGTCATCCAATATTACTTCTTTAAGTGTGTTAATAGAATTTTGTAAGTCGTTATTTATTTTTACTTGTTTGTTAATATTGTTAATTATGTTTTTTGGTTTCTTGGTTTAGGTTTCTGATTAAGGAGATGATTCATAATGATTTCCCTATCGTCATCATCCATGAGACCGGCGAGCCACTTCTGAGTTTTTCCTATTGCGTTGATAAGGCCGCGTTTTTCTCTTGCTGGCGAATTTGGGGTTATGGATCTTATTTTGATTTTTATAGTTTCTATCTCTGTATCTAGCCTATGCCTATCTTCTTAACCAGAATTTTCGTATTATTCTGGATTATGTTGGTTAATTCTAATATTTCTTTTGGACTTATTATATGTAGGACCATTTTGAACTCGCTAACCAGCTCCACCGTACTTTCCCCCAGCGATATGAATCCGGTTTCAGCCTGGATCGGTGTTATGTTGATCATTGCCGTCGACAGTGTTGGCAACAGGCACATGATGAGGAATGTCAACGTTATCTGAAAATTTTGTAGGTCTTTTAATGTTTGTTGTATGGATGTTTTGTAATTTTGTTTTCCTAAATTTGGGTTCTTCCTTGTGTCTTAAGTTTTTGTAATTTTTTATAAATCCTTCTGTTCTGGTTTCTATGTAAGTTTCCCTGTTATTGTTTAGCTTTGCTATTTTTTCAGCTTTTTGTGCTGACATTCTATCATATAATTCTTTGTGATCAACTTTATGGTTTTGTACTTCGATCGGTGTAGATTTTGTGGTGGTGTGGTGTGTATTGTTGTAAAAGTATACACCTCTGGCCATTTGTTCAATTATAGGTCTTTTTCTCTTCTATATTTAGTGTACGAATTTCTCTGTCAATCTATTATTAAGTCTTTTGACATCGCTATTGCCAGTATGACTATTTGGCTTTGTTGAGTGGTATTCTATGCCTTCTTTTCCAGGAATTGCCTGACGTTCAAGCTATTGAATTCGTTGTCGAAGACAAATTTCTGGACTTTCCCTTTAATGGACAAGAACTGTTGAATGTGTTCTACTATTGTGATACTATTTCTATCGGTCAGTGGCAAGCAAGTGGCGTGTTTTGAGAATTTATCAATGAATATTATGAAAGATTGTTTTGAATTCACATATGTGAATTGACTTTCTCTTCGAGCGCAACAGGAATACGCCTCATTGGTTGTTTCACAGGATCAACGTATTGTTAGTTTCACACTAATACCTTTCCACTTGGGAAATGGTGGCACAATCTCAATGTTGTTAACCGGTAGTCCAACTCGCAGAACATTTAACTTCGTTGCGGTTTCCCGTCCCAGCAGTGACTGCCGTCCTTTTTGCAATTACAAAAAGGATGCAATCAGCTCGGGTTCTGCTTGATTGATATCGGTGCCTCAAAAATACAAATAACTTTAAGGATTTTATCTGAGGCGTATCCTCTAAATTGACTTTGTGAATTTCCACGGACGTTAAAAACTGTTGCTTTCTTTAATTGAAGAGTTAACCAATCGTCTTGCTAGATAAGGTTAAACCGGGATCCAGAATCAATTACTAGGGAAACATCTGCACCTCCAATTCGGCATTGCATCATCTCTTCATACTCCTCGTCACTGTCTATCTTAAAACAATTCCGTTGGATTGTCTTATTTTCCACTGGATTATCTTCTTCAATTCGGTGCACATATTTGCGTTTGGAATTTCCCATCGCTTCCTTGTCATTTGACTGTGGGTATGGGCGTTTAAGGTTTGTTCTGCATCTGCGGGCAAAGTGACCCACACGAGAGCATCGGTTGCATTTAATCTGGCGTGCTGGGCACATCTGACTATCTTCCTTGTGTCCTGACCGTCCGCACCTTCCACAATCACTCTGATTAATTTTCCTTGATTTTATATTAGTGATTTTATGTATGATTTCTGGCAATGACTTTGAGTGCATAAGCTGCGACTGCTTATTTATTTCCTCGTCCACTTGGCAGGCTTCGATGATTTCGCTTAAAGTTTGTTCTTTTTCCAATAATTCTTTTTTAGTTCCGTACCAGCCCAGATGTCAATGATTTTTATCTTTTAAACAAATTTCTTCTATTTCGGCTTTCGTAGACCCGAAATTACACTTTTGGATTTGTTGGCGCAAACGCAAAATAAACTTCCCAAATGTTTCACCTTCTTCAGGAGAGATTTTCCTAAAAAGGTGTCTTTCAAAAGTCGAGTTTTGCTTGGGTGAGAAGTAAGCTGTCAGTTTATCGACTAGCACAGAAAAAACATCATTTTGATCGGCCTCGTTAAATTCTACTATGGCACCCGGCAATGCGTATGCAACCGTCTGCAATTGGATACCACCCAAATGTAACAATTTTGTTCTTTTCTGAATTACAGATTTGACTTCTTCCACTTCCAGATAAATCTTAAAAGCGCGCAGCCACTTTTCCCATTCATTTTGGAGCATTGCGTTCCCCAAACTTTCACACAGAAAAGGTTTTATGACGCTTTCGGTCATTGCGAATAAGTATAGATGTTTTGTCTGAAAACAAAAATCACCCATTCATTAAATGCATCTATCGAGCAAGTTGCGTTTTATCGAATATTCCCAAAACATTTGTTCTATTAATTTTTTCAACGGCAGACTGTCACTGACCACTGTCAGATAATATCTTGACTTTTTTTATACCATACACCCATAGGGTGAAATGGTATATTAAAGTCGCCAAAATGTATGTAACAGGCAGAAGGAAGCATCTCCGACCCCACAAAGTATATATATTCTTGATCAGGATCAACAACCGAGTCGATCTAGCCATGTCCGTCTGTCCGTCCGTCCGTCCGTCTGTCCGTCTGTCCGTATGAACACCTAGATCTCGGAGACTATAAGAGCTAGAGCCACCAAATTTTTTATGTAGACTCGTTTAGTATGTAGAGTGATCAAGTTTATTTCAAATTTTTGCCACGCCCCTTTCCCCCCGCAATTAAAAAAAAAACGTTTATCTCAAAAACTATTCTAGTAGAGACACCATATTTGGTATGTATATTCGCTTAGTAAATGCGCTCATTTTGTTTGTGTAAAAATTTTGCCACGCCCTTTTCCGCCGCCCGTAATTTGAAAAACTTGATTATCTCCCGTATTTTTTACCTCATGCAATCAAATTAATGGCACACTTAAATTTAATACTAATATCTATCAAAATACCAAATTTGATCAAAATCGGATAAAAAACAGTCGAGTTATGCATATAAACGTTTTTCCATAAGGCCGGAGTTGGCCGTTGGCTGGTGGGGGCGCCAGGGTGCTCGTATGATTGAGTGAGCGAGATACTAAGATATGCTTGCAAGAAGCATGTGAAAATGCTTGAAATATTTGCTTTACTGGTGTATGGTATACCAAAGTCGGCGAGACGACTTACTTACTTCATTTTTTTTTTACATTTGTTTAATCTCTTATCGTTTTAGCCTCTTGCCAGCCTTTGCCAGATAGTTTTTGTTATTAAACATCTGTTTAACACCTTATCGGCTTTTCGCCCTGACCTTTGTCAGATAGTTCTTCTTATTAAACATTTGTTTAATATCTTATCGGTTTCCACCTCTGACCTTTGTCAGATACTTCTTTATTAAACATTTGCTTAATAATTAATCGGCATTTCGCCTCTGACATTTGTCAGATTTTTTTTCGCTTTCATCTCTTTTTTTTTTATTATGAGTGAAAAATGCATTTGACTTTTTTTTTTTGTCCATGCATACGCGTACGTATGTATGTGCTTTATGCCTACTATGATTACACCGTTTTAGGGTTTCTCTTAAAAAAACAATTTCTCCTTCTGTTTTTTCTTGAACTCGTAAGCACAGAGAACGCAAAACGAAAAGAAAAAAAAAATATCAAAGAAGCTAACTTCGGCTATGCCGAAGTTTATATACCCTTGCAGTATACTTGGCAATAATATTTTTCCTTTTTGAAATTTCTTTCCCTGCAACTCAATTCATCAATACACAAACAAAATATTATTTCTCTTTTTACCACAAGTTTTTTCTTCTTCCATCATTTTCTAAGCAAAGCACGACACGCATACACATACAGTTCATGTAGCGTTGCGTCTGTGTGTGTATGCGTGTGCTCTGTTGATTTGATGATGGCAGTAGTAGGCAGCAAGCAGCGCTGCCGGCAGCGTTTGAACCGATTTATATTGACTGTAACTTGTGTTCTATTTATCGGATCAGATTCAAATTTTGGGATCTGAGATTTTATATCTATTACTATCATATTGGTAAATTTCATGGGGATACTCCAATTTTTGCAAAAATGTTTCTTCTAGAGCTATATGATATAGTGGTCCGATCCCAAAGATTTTCATACTTTATCTCACCCGGGTAAAAAAAGCTCCCAAAAAAATTTCATCCGATAGCTCTTAAGATGGCTGAGTAAAACGCGTACGCACCGACGGACAGACGGACAGACGGACATGGCTATATCGACTTAGCTTCTCATGCTGATCAAGAATATATATACTTTATGGGGTCGGAAACGTCTCCTTCTGTGCGTTACAAACATCTGACCAATTTTATAATACCCTCTGCAAGGGTATAAAAACTAACGGATCGTAGCAAGGCATTGGACTTGCACTGGTACAGCCACGCTGCATTTATATATTGCTAATGTTTCTCTTTTCCTTTTTTTCCCATTTCACTATTTAACTATTTTATTTGCTAGTTCGCTATATTGTTTTTAATTAATTGTTTTTTTTTTACCTCGTCGCCAATGTAATAACACGGTACTTTCCAATAAAACACGTTACTTCCAAATTCATAGACACAGGTATATTCTACCGCTTCGATGCGGCCGCTTTGATTGTCACAAATATACTAAATACATATATACTAATTAGAACCAGAGAGAGAGGTAATAATGGATCATAGAGAGAGAGAGAGTTAGAGTTGTAGGCGTCGATTGCCGCTTAGCATCTCGGTGCTGGTTCCCACAGGGTATTTGTCAGGCACGGTTCTTTCGTTAAGTTTACGAAAGTCCATTACCAACCTCATTTTCCTATTGCTCGCTTCATCAGTGCCCTTCTTGTCTACTCCCATATCGGGTTATTGTAGGGAGAGACTGACTTTTGAATTATATAATTTTTTAGCAGATCTTTGATTTCGTTATTAACGAAATCAGCTGCTCCCATTGGATATGGGTAAAGCCAGGCATAGATCGGTTGCTCATCTGTGGTCCTAATGGTAGCCACGACTGATGTGTTATACGGCAGCGCCTCGTCTGGGTCTGCAAAGGCCTTTTGTCTGGTCTTTAGCATTTTCAAAAAGGAACTTCTGGCTAATGGGGATGCCTCTGCACAATCTACATTTGTGAAATTTACATTTTTGCACGTGTGGAAGGTGATTTGTTCGACCTCCGTGCCCCATTTAAGCTGTCCTGAAGCTAGACAAAGCGAAGCAGCTGCCTGCTTTAGCAGGTCAAGGCCTACAATCCCATCAAAAGTTGACAAGTCCGGCAGAATAAAAAGGTTGCCTTTAACCCAAACATTGCAACAAAGCATTTGTGTGTAATTTGTGTCTCGCTGTAAATGGACTGAATTTTGAAGGGGGACTCTACAGAGTGGACGCCTTTTAACCCTTCATGTGGCCGAATGAAATTCTTGGCCGCGCCCGAATTATATTCGTTGAAAGAACGAATTTTATTTACTAGATATCTTTAGATATCTTTATTTATTTATTTAAATTTAGATTTAAATTTGATTAAGTTTGTTGAATTAAACGATATTTTTTCATTAGATATCTGCATGATTATGCTGATCTCGTCGTTATCAACATTTCCATGCATAAGCTTATTTGTTTGTCCAGCTTTGGCTTTTTTTTACAATTATGTTATTTGTTTGTGCGACTTTAATTGGTTGTATAACTCCTCCCCCATTTGATGAGGGATTCTCCTGGATTCCTCTTTTACATTTGTTATAGGAATATATTCCTATGAAGAGGAGTACAAGAGTAATTGATACTATGCCAAAACTGTTGGAAACTATTGTTTGTATTTTTATTTCTTTAATTTTTTTGTGTTTTCTATTTCTTTTAATACGATTTCTTTAAACGTCTGCTTTTCGGTGAAGTTAAATGAGTTTTCCTCCTCTTCTTCATTGGCAAATGATTGTATATAAATTTCTTGGTTATTTTTGTAGTATGTTTCATCTATGAGGACTGTGCAATTTGTGAATTCTATGAGGAAGTTTCCTCTTAATATTTCGCTATTGGTGGTATTGTTGCAATTGTATTGAATTTCATTATCTTGTGCATTACTTATTACACAATGTACCTTCGTTTATTAATTTTGTCTTAAATTCTACATCTTTTATCATTTTACAATTTATTTTAATTATACAGTTAGAGCTAAGCTTGAGTTCATTTATTGTTTTCTGTTCCTCGTATGTATAAGTTTTGTTCTCTATTTTTATTACTCTTTCGGGACTCATGTCGATTCTTTTGTTCTTCTGATTAGTTAGTGGGTTATTAAGAATACTGTGATAGTTATTATGTTAGTTGGTATTTTTGATTGCTATGATTATATTAGTGTCATAGGTCATGACTCCCATGCGAATTAATTTAATTTTGTAAAAATCTATATTATAGAGTATAAACTCTTCGTTCGTTAGTATTGAGGGTGAAAGAGGTTATATTTAGCTGACGCTATTGTGTCCAAGATGGTGTCTACTTTATCATGGAAAAATTTCAACTTCAACAGCTGGTCATGATACATTATGTCTGTTCTGAGCATGGTATTATATGTCTTAATGTTGTTAAGAGTTTTGGTTATTTTTTTCCCTGTCATCCAATATTACTTCTTTAAGTGTGTTAATAGAATTTTGTAAGTCGTTATTTATTTTTACTTGTTTGTTAATATTGTTAATTATGTTATTTTGGTTTTCTTGGTTTAGGTTTCTGATTAAGGAGATGATCATAATGATTTCCCTATCGTCATCATCCATGAGACCGGTGAGCCACTTCTGAGTTTTTCCTATTGCGTTGATAAGGCCGCGTTTTTCTCTTGCTGGCGAATTTGGGGTTATGGATCTTATTTTGATTTTTATAGTTTCTATCTCTGTATCTAGCCTATGCCTATCTTCTTAACCAGAATTTTCGTATTATTCTGGATTATGTTGGTTAATTCTAATATTTCTTTTGGACTTATTATATGTAGGACCATTTTGAACTCGCTAACCAGCTCCACCGTACTTTCCCCCAGCGATATGAATCGGTTTCAGCCTGGATCGTGTTATGTTGATCATTGCCGTCGACAGTGTTGGCAACAGGCACATGATGAGGAATGTCAACGTTATCTGAAAATTTTGTAGGTCTTTTAATGTTTGTTGTATGGATGTTTTGTAATTTTGTTTTCCTAAATTTGGGTTCTTCCTTGTGTCTTAAGTTTTTGTAATTTCTTATAAATCCTTCTGTTCTGGTTTCTATGTAAGTTTCCCTGTTATTGTTTAGCTTTGCTATTTTTTCAGCTTTTTGTGCTGACATTCTCATATAATTCTTTGTGATCAACTTTATGGTTTTGTACTTCGAACGGTGTAGATTTTGTGGTGGTGTGGTGTGTATTGTTGTAAAAGTATACACCTCTGGCCATTTGTTCAATTATAGGTCTTTTCTCTTCTATATTTAGTGTACGAATTTTCTCTGTCAATGTATTATTAAGTCTTTTGACATCGCTATTGCCAGTATGACTATTTGGCTTTGTTGAGTGGTATTCTATGCCTTCTTTTTCCAGGAATTGCCTGACGTTCAAGCTATTGAATTCGTTGTCGAAGACAAATTTCTGGACTTTCCCTTTAATGGACAAGAACTGTTGAATGTGTTCTACTATTGTGATACTATTTCTATCGGTCAGTGGCAAGCAAGTGGCGTGTTTTGAGAATTTATCAATGAATATTCTGAAAGATTGTTTTGAATTCACATATGTGTCCACATGTATTATCTCGTTGCAGGTTTTTGTGTTTCTGTTAGATGGAAGTTGTTTTTAATGGGTTTCCTATCATATTTCCCACCACTGCAAACGTCGCAATTATTTATTATTCTGTGGATATGTGTTTTTAGATTGGGATGGTAAATTTTAAGTTCAAATTTCTGATAGGTAGCAACTATCCCGCAATGGCCACTCTCGTTTTTATGAAACAGAGCTATTTAGGTGTGCAACTCATCTTCAGACTCTATGTCTGTAGCGAACCTGGTACATTTTACGAACCTTACTTTTGGATTGGAAGTGTATTGCTTTGTCAATATTTTTTGAAATTGGTAAAATTCATGGTCGCTTAGGTGAGAAAAAACCTGCTGTTATTTCTCGTCTGAGGATGTTTACTGTTTGGTTGTTTTCCAAGTATTTTTTGCTAATATAAATTCTCTTTCTGCCAAACACTTGTACTATGGTGTGGGTTTCTTTTCTGTGAAAATTATTTGTATTTTGAATCTGTTGACTGCCGTTTCTAGTATGGACATGTTAAAACCCTGATCCTCTTCTTTAGAGTGAACCGTTTCAGTCAGGGATTTGTTGTCTTCTTCGTCTGTTGATTCGACCTCCATTAGGTTAATTTCGTCTTCTTTAATCCTACTCAAAAAATCAACAATATTATTATTTTTTCCTTTTATGTATTCTATATGGAAATTGTACTCCCCTAGATTAATGAGCCATCTCCGCAGTCTTGGGCTTATATCTTTGCCCGTATATTTAGCCATCAGCCATTTTAAGGGTTGGTGATCGCTCTCGAGGTCGAATTCTCTACCATAAACATACGGTCGAAAGTACTTTACGGCCCACACTATGGCTAGAAGCTCTTTCTCCATAGTCGAGTAGTTGTATTCATGTTGATTTAATGTTCGGGATGCATATGCGATTGGGTGGCTCTCTTGAGATAGCACTGCTCGCACCGCGAATTTACTGGCGTCTGTAGTGACAGTGAATTTCTTGGAAAAATTTGGGTATCCTAGGACTGGACTGTTTGTAACTAGTGTCTTCAACTTTTCAAAATGCAGCTATATAGCTTGGGTCGTCAGTGTTGATCGTCTCGTTTTTCTTCAGATACCTTGACATGGGGAATGCTATTTTTGCATAATCCCTAACAAACTTTCTGTAAAATCCTGTCATTCCCAGGAATGATTTAATCTGTTTTGCCGTTTTGGGTAATTTTAAATTTTGTGTAATATTTACTTTGTCTGGGTTCGGTCTAATACCGTGAGTGGTCAGTATGTGGCCAAGAAATTGTGTTTCTTTCTTAAGAAAGTCACACTTATCTACTTGAATTTTCAAAATTTGCTCCTTCAAGGTTCTAAATATCTTCCTTAGGGTGGTCATATGTTCCTGAAGGGAAGTGCTAAAAATTAATATGTCGTCCATGTAGACGACACAGTTGTCATTAATATGATCTTTCAAGACTTCATTCATGAGCCTCTGGAATGTCGATGGAGCATTTTTTACTCCGAACGGCATTCTGACAAACTCAAAGTGACCTGACGGTGTTGAAAATGCCGTTTTTGGTCTGTCTTCCTCTCTTACGAGAATTTGGTGAAAACCCTTCGCCAGATCGAGGGTTGTGAAATATTGGGATCTACCTAATTTATCCAATAGAGAGTTTAGATTAGGGATTGGAAATCTGTCATCGACCGTGAAGTCGTTTAATTTACGGTAATCGATGACGATTCTGAACTTTTTTGACCCTGAATTATCGAGTTTTTTCTCGACGATCCATAAGGGACTGTTGTAGAGTGAGTTACTCTTTTTTTATGTTCTGCTCAAGCATTTCCTTTATCTGTCTATTTATTTCTTTTTCATGTATTTGGGGATATCTATATATTTTAGAATATAAAGGCTTATCCACTGTGGTAATTATTTCGTGGGAAATCTGGTTTGTTGCTGACAAAAACGTCCCCCTCTTGAAAAAATAAGTCGTCAGATTCCGCGAATAGGGTTTCGACGGCTCGACGTTCCTCGCCATTTAAATGAGCGAGGTGAAGCGATCTCGTATTTCTTCTCTGTTCACGGGTTGCAGAGCACAAGCATTGTGCATTGCTTCTGGGTATTCGTAATCCAAAAAAAAAAATTTTCTATCGAGTAATTGTACATATCGCTCTGTGTTGTTGATTTGAGCATTGAAGGCTTTTAAGAAATTTTGGCCTATTATTGCCGAGAAACTTTTGTTTGAGAAATCTATGTTTCCACTGTGGTGTCCCCGAGTAGGGTATCTCTTTTGGAAGTGGTGTTGTTACGGTGTATTTCACGACATTAATGCCGTTAAGAGTTCTATAATTCTCTTGATTTTAAGATGCTTGTCGTCGCACCACTGTCGACTAAGCATTTAATTTTTTCTTTTCCTATTGTCCACACTATTATGGGTAAGGTTGCTCTAGGCAAGGAATCAAAAAATTTACCGGTTCTTCCTCTTCTTCTTCTGCCTGTTTTTCTTCTAAAGTCCCAATCTCCATGGGTGTGGATCATTCTTTGAGTGTCAACGCTCATATGAGACATTCTTGTCTGTCTTAAGCTGTTACCCTTGTTGTTATAGTTAGGTTTAAAATTTGGGTTTTGGGTGGGTTGTGACCTGTTATACGACTGTTGGTTGACTTGGTCACTCTGAGGTGGGCCGGCGTTATTATTGGTGTTTGGCCGGTCACCCTGATTCTGTTTGGTATTGTTATTATTACTAGCAAACTGATTATTTTGGGTTGCGTTTTTATGAGTGGTGCTAGTGTTAGTGTAAGCGTTAGTGTTGGTGTTAGTGTTACCCTGTTTGTTATAGGTATTGTTCGAATTTTTTCTACACCTCTGTAAATTAGCTCTGGGATCGTCCAGTGCTTTAATATTTGAATATTTCGTTTGTAAAGCATGCATAGATATGCCCTGATCAACATGAATCCTGAATGGAGTGTCTATTTTATTCATTAGCATGTTTAACAAATCTCTATCTACTTTATTATTTTCATACATGGCTGGTTTGGATTCGTCGAACATATATATTTTATTTATTTCGCACTTTGCTTTCCCAAACTCCTGGAACAAATCTCTTAAACTACTAACTTTGATGAATCTGCATCTATCGAATACGTCCTCGTAGGTCATCCTGGGTCGCATTTGCTCCATCAGTTTGGTCTTCATTTGGTCCCAGCTAGGCTCCATCCCCAATTGTCTGATGAAATTTGCTGCTGTTCCCGACACCTTTTCATTAGCGACGATGCTAGTGCCAAACTGGATCAGCAATGCGTCTCCCTGGCATAATGTCATGAGGAACTCCACAGATTTTATAAAAGCCAACACATCATGTTGGTCGTCGAGCTGCCTTAGCTGGCGAAACTGCTGGATGATATCTTTCTTTGACATCCACTGGATTGTTGTTGTTGTTGTTGATGTTGTTGCTGCTGTTGTTGTTGCAGTTGTTGTTGTTGTTGTTGATTTGGTTGCCTTAATAGGTTCAACTCTCCTTCCTGTTGAAGCAATACTGCTCTTAAATTATCCATCTCTGCTTCCATTGTGGTTTAAATTAAAAAAAATTCTCGCGGATTAACTTTGGTTAATTCTGAACCTATTTGTCCGATTTCGACTGCGCCAATTATATTCGTTGAAAGAACGAATTTTATTCACTAGATGTCTTTAGATATCTTTATTTATTTATTTAAATTTAGATTTAAATTTGATTAAGTTTGTTCAATTAAACGATATTTTTTTCATTAGATATCTTTAGATATCGTGAGTTTCTTTATTAGTTTTAGAACTTGGACTTCTGTCCGGTTACAATTGAATCTTAAGACTAAAAATATAATTTGCTTTGGCATATGCAAATGCCCATTGCCCATTTCGAGGTGTTCTATTGGCTGAACTGAAACATGCGCAGGCCAGTGGCCGCGAAAAGCAAAACCGGCCGTCAAAAGATGGATCGAATTACGTCGTAGCTCTGAACCACGAGAACTGTATGTATTGTTATAGCACAATTTTAGACACATAGAAAGTAACACAAAGTAATTTATTAACGATCTGGATGATAAATTGTTTTAACTAGAATTCTCAAGGCAGTCACTCTCACGAGTTTCAGAAACCTGGTTCAGATTATTGTTATTAATTATGATCTGTTGCAATATAAAATACTCATAAGTACTAACTAATTTTTATAAAAAATTAAGACTTTTGTATTTGAAGAAAAATTTTGGCTAGAGTATCCACTTACATGATTCAACTAACACAAAAAAATTTCTTTATAAGCTTGGTCACTCGCAGCTCCCGCGCTGCTGTCTTAATTGCTGTTGGTTGTTGCAGCTCCTGTGCTGCTGTTTTAGTTGTTATTGGTTGTGGAGTCCGACCACTAGTTGGGCGCCATTTAATATCCTCCGTTCCTGTTGTGTGTGAAGATTAGGTTGAGAGGCGAACTGTGCCTCTTATTGCTGGCCTCGGGCTCAGACAATAAAACAAATTATTTAACGGCTAAGTGCCGGAGTGAATATTTATTTAAGCGACTTATTGGAAGAGCGCTGTATTCAAAACTGATTTCTTAAAACACAGAATATTTCACTTAAGCTAAGCCAAAACTCGCATCACGCCACAATGTCATGGTCGGCAAGCCGACTCAGCAAATCTTTGGCGATAACGGAAACTCTTGCAGCAAAACAAAAGTGTCCGGTTACCGTCGCTGACCATTGCAGCTATAGCGCGCTGATACAACTTATGTGATGTCGCAATTGCGAGGGTTGTTACTTAACTTATAGAGCACGCGAGCGAGGGTTGATTATAAACTTACAAAATACCCTATATTAAGTGTTAATTGTTAACTTGTATGCTTAATAGACGTGTAGATATTGACTATTTAAAAATTTTGCCACGCCCATTTCCGCCCCCGAAAATTAAACAAAACTGATTTTCTCGAAAACTAACAAAAACTAAAGTCACCAAATTTAGTATGTATACTGGCTTAGTATGCGCGCAGAATACATATATTTAATATGTTGCCACGCCCACTTCCGCCTCCATAATTTAGAAAAAAACCGATTGGCTCTTACAATTTTCTGACCATTGCGATCAAATTTGACAGACTAATAAATCAATCTATTTCTATCAAACTACCAAATTTGATTGAAATCGGACTAGAAACATGCAAAATATGCGTATGAACGTATTTTGCTACGCGATCCATAAGGGCAGAATTGGCCGTTGGCTACTGGCGGCGCTAGAGTGCTCGTGTGTTTGTAGAGTGAGCGAGATAGCATATGTTATGACGCATGTTAAAACAACTTAATAGACATACATTTGGTTTTCGAAATTTTAAATATTTGTTTCACCTGGTGTATGGTATACCCAAGTCGGCGAGACGACTTACTTACTTCATTTTTTTTAAATAACCTTGTAAGAAATTTTAACTATTTTATTGCATCAGTCTGCATCAAGACTAAATTCGGGGTAAAATCTGTTTGTTCATATAGTTTACAGTTATCAAAAAAAAAAATAAATGTAATACAATAGGTAATAATGATAGATTTAAGTAAAGTAACGGGAGAATTTATATGCGGTGAATAGAAAGAAAATTCCCTTTGCCAATGAAATTGTTTTTGAAGAATAAGTAAATCAGAAAAATGTTATTATTATTATTATTGCAGTATAGTATATAGTTATAAACTATCAACCTACATATGTAAGTACATTTTACAAGCACTGGCAACTAAGGCCTTCGCTTAGACGAAAACTACATCCATACACTAGCCTGGGACCCGAACCCGGATCCTCGTTGTTCAGTTGACTAAATGACTGGGCCACCTTGACAACTCATCTACCCAGGGCTGCATCAGGAAAAATGTATTTTAAATAGAAGCTTAAGTTTCCAGAACATGCTTATATAACATGATGAAATAGAATGTGCATTTGGGGTCCATTAACATATCATAATTTTTGTTTTTTGTTATTGGCCATGGACGGGAGGGTATAGATGCATAATGGCAGCTAACATCTAACAATAAGCCATACTAGAGCTAGATATCATACATGGGGAGGAGTTCGCGTTAGATAGCCAGTTGATTTACTTAGCGTATTTTTGTTGTCCTGTTAATTGAGACATTAAAAAGCCATACATTTGTTCATTTTTTTGAGAATGCAGTTCTCTCTTTTATTTTCATTAGGGACTCTATAATAAATTATATATAGCGAGATGTTTCGAAAACTGCAGCAACAACCCATCCCACCCGGAAGAGCTACGGTTACAATATAGGGTCCGATCCGCTGTAAGATCGGAATATCACGGTGTCAGTTTTTTAAGAGAGCCAACACACCCTTTTACAATACATACACTTGAATGTTGCGCACATAAATATTGTAACAAAGTGCTACAATATGTTTGTAATATTATTAATATGATATTTCAGAACATGCTACACACGGTTTAATTTCCTGATTGGGAATTAAAATGTTTTCTTCTGCTGAAGACAACTCTATTTTGCGTATCACTTGAGATTTTGCTGGTAGAAGTGTTGAATTAGTACCAGAACTAAATGTTATTGGAACATAGATACGTTAGATTTTGTGGTCTAAATTTTAACCAATCCTCAGAACTATTGTAATCTAATTGGCAATTAATTTTTTATGAAATCTAATTCCATTATTCCATCGCATGGGATTGCGAAATTTGAATGAAGTAAATGAAATTTGTATGGAATAATGTAGTTATCTGTTTGTAATTCGATTGAGACTAGTCCTTTGGAGTTTATTACTTATTCTCCTATTCCTCGAAAATCTATAATTCTATTGACTTGGATGTCGTGAAAGACATCAGAATTTCCTTTTATAATTGGAATATCTGCACCTGTATCAACCAAAAATGTAAAATTTTTATTTGTTGCAACATTTTTGAATGATACGAAATTGTTGAGACTTAAGTTGACAGTATATATTTTGCTATTTATCCCTATGTATCTGGAGGAGTTTGGGAGTTTCCCGAAATATTTTGGGCAACTCGGAAATTATTGTTATCGTAATTATTTCTGTTTTGGTTGTTGCCTCGGTTGGAATTATTCCTACCGCGGTTATAACCTCTACCTCTATTGTTGTTTCTGTTACTGTTATTATTATAATAGGAGTTGTAGTTACCTCGGCCGTTGCCTCTTCCTCTTTGGGAATAGTAACTACCTCCTCTATTATTGCGATCTCGCTAATACTTCACTTGCACTTCCAGTCATTTCTGTGCTGCAGTGGATATATTTACCCATTACATCATTGAAAGTAACGAAGTTACCAGCTTCCAATATTATTTTGAGCTTTTCATGCTCACAATTTTTAATCATTGCAGAAACAGACTTGTTTGTAGAGAATTTTTCTGCATTAATTGGGTCTAGGCCGTTATCAATAAAGGCTGCCTCCAATTGCTTCCGCAAATTATCTATTTCGGTTGCATACTGGGAAGCAGTTTTGCCTTTTTGTTTTATGTTTAATAATTTAGCTTTTAGCACGTCGGCAGATTCTCTTTTTACGTTATCTCTGAGCTTGTTTATTATTCCTGATATAGTGGTTTCGTCTTGTACCTTGTACAAAATTGTGCCGGTTATTTTCGACTTTATGACTTCAACCCCTATATCTTCCTGGTCGCCTTTGGTTCTTTCTACATGCTTCAATGCTGTTATGAACCGATTCAAAGTTAATTTTTTTTCATCGAATTTGAGACTGAGGAGAAAACCTGTTTCACGTATTCCCTGTCCAAGGCTACCTGGTTAGTCATTGTAACTTCTGTATTCTCTTCGAGCGTTTTGATGTCACTATTTATATCAGTTTCTGTATTGATCATTGGTTTAGACTCATCTAAATCTTCCAAGGTGTTCCTGTCGAATTCAGCGAGCAGATTTGGATCTTCTGGTATTGTTATTACAATATTTCGTCTAACACTGAATATGGATTCCCGGAGAGAAGGAAAATAACCCAATCTTCATTCATTGAATTCAAATTATGAACTGATTTTATTTAAAGAATTGTTGTGTATATAAATGAATTCTTAGGGCATAGCGACATATTTCCGCCCAGTACATTTTTCTGGCGGAGATATGTCGTTTCAAAACGTCATATCTCCGCCGTCAGAAAAACGACATATCTCCGCGCGAAATTATTATTGGGTTATTATTATATCATCGCCGGTGATCTGCGGAACGACATATCTCCGCGCGAAATAATGTCGTTTCAGAACGACATATCTCCGCGCGGAGATATGTCGTTTTTCTAACAGCGGAGATATGTCGTTACCCCATTTCATGCTCAGCGTTGGCGACTTGATCATGCGCCGTTTTGGTCTTAAGCTTCTCCACAGAGTGCGGATGCATATTTGTTTGGTTTTAAGCAATACTTGCCATATGAATTTTTATGACTTATTTTGTTTATGTTTCGTTTTGTATATTTCTTTGGTCAATCTGATTTGGTGAAGCCATTTCAGCTGACCACGATGTTTAATGTTTAACATTCTGCAAGGCGCCGCCGAATGTGACGGTTGGAATCTATGTTTAATCTTAGGTTGTCTTATACAAATTATTATTAATATTAAAATTTAATATGATGACCAATACTTGGGAAGCATGACCGGTTGCATGATGGACGTTTAGACCTAGTAAATCGAAATGATCTTCCTTTAACGAATGTAACTGACTTCCTATTCTTTCTAATTCTGCCGTATGATTTACCAAGTTGCTTCAACTGGACTCCATTCTATATTTGGTACTAATATCGCTTATATGCGAAGTTGTAATAACTATGTACGACTCTGACTGTACGCTATGATGAGCCACTAAAAATGTATCTTCTGCTCTAGCTGTGCAGCCTGGTATGAGGCTCAAAATCCCTTGTTCCGGTATATCCACCACCTCCTGCTGTTCGTTACCACATTGGACTCGGGCCTTGGTTTTAGTGGGACCTTGAAAAACCAACTACTGCTACTATCTAGTTTTACCCAGTAAGATCTTGGCTCAACAACCGTGTGTATAAACAGTTTCTATTCTGTTTCAAAGGTGTCAGCTCACAGGCATTATCATTGGCGTGACTCCAAGGCCAATTTCCTTCGCATGTTCTCCTGTTTGATTGCCAGGTTCGACATTTCTGCATTGCTGAATCTGACATTAAGTGATACGTCTATTTGAAAATTATATATTAAGTACTGACTGTTTATATAAACTGTTACCAATTGATTACTGACCAATCGAACGGGAATTGGAATAACTCTGTAGAGAAAGGATGGATGTCTACTGAAAAGTGGTATTTTAGCGGTGGTATTTCAGTTCCGTGGTATTTCAGTTCCGCTCCTTTTACCTGGCAGTACTTAAGTTTTAGATAATTTTTCGTTTATTTTGGTTATTTCTAATTTCATTTGGCTTGGTTTTAAAATATTGGTATTAATCTACCATGGTTAATGTCTATCAATAAACTAATAATTCCTGTTTGAATTTTTTCACATTTATCAACCACGGAGCTTAATTGATTTTACAATCATGAAAAAACCGAATGGATTCAATATACACGTAATAACTTTCTTTTATTAATTCTGTCATATTTTCAATCCGGTTGTTCGTGTTGCCAAAGTTTTCATTTATCTTTATTTATGGTAGTCTTAAGAATGTTTGCTGTGGAATCTACCACCGATGTCTGCTTTTCTTCTAGATGCTTTAAAATTCTGCTGATTTGTAAATAAGTTCTCATGTTTTCTTCCATTTGTATCCTATCGTCCGCATCCATGACACCGAAAATATATGGTACAGTGAACTCATGAATTCAATCGGTGCTCGCTTGCGTCTTGTCTTTTCTTGAATCATGAATAGCATATTATTTTCCTCGATATCGTTAATTCGCTTAACCGTGTTGTTCAATACAAAATGACTTCGAAATTATACAGTTTTTGGCATAAGCCCCTCAATTTGGGAATCATTCTGTCACCTTGACTGAGCATTTCAAAATATGCCGACATGTCATAGTATACCACGAGATCCCATGAGGACGCTTCTACTTCCACTTCACCCATTGGATCTAAGTACAATGCGGTTGTTGCGTTTAGTTCTTTTACCGTTATTTTTGGTCGATTATCTTTAATGCTTGCTGCATTCGAAAGTTGGCAAAACAGCATCAACATTGCTGAAACCATTACGGTTCCTACTTTGGACAGATGACCGAACCTGGTACCTTTCCGACATCGCTTCTCCTCAACGTCTTCTGATGATTTTACCCAATAGTTAACACCTAGTTGCTTAACACGGCTTCTATTGGCACAACAATGTGAGGTTACTGTCTCCTATAAATCTTTTCAGGTGATACTTAGCCGACTTTAGCCCAGCTTCCCATATACCTCCGAAGTGAGGTCCTGCCGTGGGGCTGAAATGCCAGCTAATCTGTTCTCGCTCTAGAACAGGGGCAACCTGAACGTTAACTTGAACTGCTTTTTTGAACTCTCTATCGAGTCTCCTAGCTGCTCCCACAAAATTCGTCCCATTATAGTTAGCGCACTTACCCCGTCTTGCAACAAATCTTCGAAAGGCTGCTAGGAAGGCATCAGTTGTCAAGTCACTAACAACTTCTAGATGCATTGCCTTAGTTGACAAGCAAACGAATACTGCTATGTACCCTTTGGATGTTTTTTGTCCCCGGTTTTTTGAGCATCTTATATGATATGGACCTGCAAAATCAATCCCCGTGTTATGAAATGGAGATGACACCGTAACCCTATTTTTGGGCAGGTTACCCATAATTTTGCTCCGCAGTTAGTTGGCGTTATCTGGCACAAGTGCCGTATTCCCTTAGGTATTTTTAAGGGCGTTTCTCTATCCGAAAATAAAATTTTTAGCATTCTTAAGCACATTGACGGTTAAGTATGTGAGTACACTTTATCTCTTTTTTTAATGCCAATAAATCTTAATACATATGCTGTAATTCTGCCCAGATTATTCATAGAGGAATACTTTTCAATTAGCTCCTGCATAATACTACTTTCTGTACTTAATAGTACGGAATTTACCATAATCTTGTCATCGTCTGTTTTTTGTTTAGGCCATTTACCTTTTTGCCTCACCGAGCCACTTTGGCCCATTCCACCAGAATTCACAATCTTTTAACTTATTTGGACAAATACCCCTTGAAGCTACATCTGCAGGGTTATCTTCAGATTTTACATGGTTCCATCACTAACCATAGAACACATAGATGGGACAAACTCATGATTTTTTGATTGCAAACGCTAGCCTAGTCATGGAACCCAGAGAACTTCGGGAAAACCCGAACGCTCGTACTCTCAATGAGAGCGTAAAGAGGGGAGAGGGCCAAGCAGCTACAAAAATAATTCAGTCTAGCACAGACTAGAACCACGAAGGCAGGCCTACGTCGCTTGTGATTTCGTTCTGTCTATCTATGTGTACACTCGTCGGTACATGCTCATGCTTCGTAGTGGTGTGTGACGTGAAGTTGTACAACATCGCATTTCAATAGCTCGCTCGACCAAAAATTTTTAATTTTCGACAAAACAGCGACAATGTGAATAGGATGTGCCCCCTGTGGAAAGAATATCAAGAAATATTGCCATCTGCTTCGTATGTATCCCGGTGGCTGTACCGATAGAGTGTTCGCTTGGCAATAGGAATGTCCCTGGTTCTATGGTTAGTGGTTCCATGTTATTTCTTTGATTTTTAGGATATCCTCTAGGCGACGCTTTACGAATTTTTTTTTACTAGCACCGGTCTTTATCCAGCACAGTGTAATAGTAGAGTCACTACAAGCATATATTTCGGATGGAGCAGCAATAGATTGCTGGACTCTTTGTAGCAATTGCGATAGCAAGTGTGCTGCACATAATTCCAATTTAGGAATAGTCTTCCTATTTTTGATTGGATTAACCTTGTTCTTGCTGGCTATTAAGGTAACTGCTTCGCCTATTTTAGCATATACCACCGCGGCATATGCCTTTTCTGAAGCGTCAGCAAAATCAGGAATCTGTAACAACATATTAGGCTGTGTTTTGATCCATCGGGTAACCTGACTTCTTCCAGATACACTAAATTGTCACTAAAAGATTTCCATTCTGTTGTGTCGTTATCGGACAACTTTGATCCCAATTTTGCTCCGCTAGACACAGCTTTTGCATAAAAATGCCTATTACCATTACTGGTGCTAGCCAACCTAGTGGATCGTAAATCTTGGCTAGTGTGGATAGCACCACTCTTTTATTTACTTTTCTGGTCTCGTTACAGTGTACCTTAAACTTAAATTCCTCTTAAAACCTTTTGCAACCCAAAGCTTTTAATTGCTTCGTTCTCATCAATTTTTAATACCTTATTATCGCCTGTATCAATAACCTCTTCAACAATTTCGGATCTATTCGAATCCATTTTCTCAAATTCATTCCTGCCTTTTTGCAGCTCTCGGGAAACATGGTGAACTTTGTTTTTTGATTCTGTACGGTATTACCTCCAGTCATTAAATTATCCATGTAGAATTTATCTCGGATAATTTCACTAATCGCTTTATCCTGACATCTGTTTGCTATCCCTGCAAGTACCCTTGTAGCTAAATAAGGTGCTGATGCCGTACCGTACGTTACTGTTGTCAATTTATATATTTTTTCTGCGGTGAATTTCTCCACAAAATATGCAAATGTTTTTGATCGTTTAGATCAATGTTTATCTGCCGATACATTTTTTCAAATCTGCAGATGCTACGCACTGCCATTTTCACCCACTTTACTGTTATGTCGAATATGTCTTTTTGAAGTCGCGCCCGATCCACATCACATCAGATCGTCAAATACAACTCATAATTTAGTTGTCAGACTAGCTTCTATTACTACTGCTTGATGTGGCAGATAATACGCACCTTCATCCTTAGTTTCGACCATATGGCCCAACTCCAAATATTACGCGCGAGCCCAAGCAGATAACTGCCCACCTCCCACCCGCCGACCGAGGGGTCCAGCCGTATAACGCACGGCACGAATCGCGTGGACAAAATTCACAATAGAAAAGACAGACAAACACATAATACTATAGCTATCTATTAACTAAATGGGATAGGATAGATGTTTTAAGCATATTAATAGAAAACTCTGAGCCGATTACAGGGATAGAAGATTGTAATCAGAGCAGATGACCCTAAAAAGGTTCATGCATAGCATAGTTAGAAGAACAACGACTAAGGGACAAAGGTATTAAAGGATGTCTACTCCGTCTACATGGTACCGACAGATTCACCTGAGCTAATAACTCAGGCGAGTCGATATCACCAATTAGGAGCTTGTGCATAAAAATGACACCAAGCATAATTCTACGGTTAGTTAGGACGGAAGGTTAATCAAGAGAAGTCTACTAGAATACGAAGGCAAATTGACATTGCGATCCCAGCTAAGCCACGAAGAGCAAATAGCAAGAACTGCTTTTGAACGGATTCTAGTCTAATCTGGTGCGACTCATATTGAGGTGACCAAATGCAAGATCCATACTCTAAAATAGGACGGACAAGCGAAGAAAAAAGAACTTTAGTTGTATAGGGTCATCAAATTCTTTTGACCATCTTTTAATGAAACCCAGGCACATCATGGCCTTTGCGACCGTGGTGAATATGGGTGTTAAAATTTAACTTATGGTCCATAAGTACGCCCAAATCATTCATATTATTTAGACGTTCTAAAGGGCTGTTGCTTAGAAATAGTGACCAGTTGAGGAGAGTTACGAAAAAAGTCATTACCTTACATTTGGTAGTGTTAAGATTTAGTAGATTAAACTGGCACCACGATGAAAGTTTTAAGATCAGCTGTAGCCGACTAAATGAATCTGTATCTTTATAAGTAAGACAAAGCTTGACATCGTCAGCATACATAAGCAACGCGAATGAACAATGACTGATGGAAGATCGTTAATAAATAGAGTGAAGAGCAGAGGGCCAAGATGACTACCTTGAGGTACACCAGAAGTCACAGAAATGGAAACGGAAAAAGAAGACTTAAAAAGTACCTTCTGTTTTCTATTTGTTAAATATTCTCGAACCCAAGAAAGGAAAAGGGGTGGAAACCCAATGTCGCTCAGTTAGAAAGTAATAGGGTATGATTAACGGAATCAAAGGCTTACTGAAGTCAGTGTAATATGACATCAGTTTGTTTACCATTTTGAACCCCTTGATAATTATTGATGTAAATTCTAAAGGTTAGTGGGTGGATCTACGTTTCACAAACCCATGTTGGGATGGCGAAATAATAGAGCTGCAAAAATGTTGCAATTGAGAAGTTATAAATTTTCTCAAAAGCTTTCGGAATAGCGGACAATTTTGAGATACCCCTATAGTTAAAAGTTTCGGGACTTTTTGCCATTTTTATGCAGAGGAATAATATACGACTCTTCCAAATAGATGGAAAGGAGGAGATTCTACAGACAATAGAAAAATTTTAAAATGGGTTTACATAATGCGTTTGTTAAGTTCGCTAAGAATAGAACTTTCATCAATCACTGGATTGAAAATGCAATTAGCCTTTTTAAATGATAAGGATACGGACTTGCTCGATATTCCGTTGAGGAATAAGTTGTTTGAAAAAACTCGCAAACATATCGGCAATTGCCTGATCAGTGCTCGCTTTTTTATTTTGAAAAGACAAAAAAGATGGGTGCACAGAGGTCTTACGTTTAGAATTAACAAAATTATAAATTGTTTAGGGTCAGAAGAAAACTGAAGCTTACACCGCTAAGATATTCTTATAGCATGTGTATTAAGCATCATGAATTTTGAACGAGCGACTGTATACAGAGCATAATCTGATGAACGACGTGTTTTTTGGAACTTCTTATAATATCTTGTCTTCACATTTTTCAAATTGGATAGCTCGCGAGAGAACCAGGGAGGTTTGTTAAGCCGCTCCAGCCTACCAGAGGCACACAAATATCAAAGAGTGAATTCAGAGTATATAGAAAAACGAACAGCCGAGTTCATATCACTACAATTGTACAGATAAGACAATCGGTAGTAGCAATGTTTTCATTAAGGCTGGCAAGTCAGTCTTACGAAAGCACCTAGTTAGTGGTAACTCATTTGAACCAAGTAATGGTGAAAGCAAGGGCAAATCAATTTTTAAATTTAATGTAGGATGAAATTTGTCTTCTGGAAGAACAAATGGTTCGATCCTAGAAACCTCACAATAAGAAGAATCCAATACAAAAATAAGATCTAACGATTTTCCATTAGAATTTAAGACAGGATTTACTTGGGATAAAGATAACCTAGAAGGCCATCAATAAAGTCATGTGACAAAGAGGGCAGCAACGTGGTAGATTCATCTGTTAGTGACCATGCTAAGCGGGTAAATTAAAATCACCTACAACTATGAGCATGTCTTGACTCGAAACTAAAGAGGAGACAAACTGAATTGCCTCTAAATGATTTAAATATACCACCATGTCTGACAATGGTGGAATATAGGAACAAGTAATGAAAGCATTAAAAGATTTAAAATTTACTTTAACACCGACAAAACTCAATCTCCTGGGTACTAGAAAATTGAATCATTTCAGATGATAAAGCAGCATCAACAGCTATCAGAACGCCACCACCTATGCGAGAAATCCGGTCACGTCTGAAAATAGAAAAGTTTGTGGAAAAACCGATGCATCAGCAATATCAGGTTTTAGCCACGTCTCTGTGAAAGTAGAATGTTATGCTCAAAAGAAAGACTATCTACATAGAGATTAGGAAGTTTAGATTTCAGTCCTCTAACGTTCTGGTAACCCAGGTTAAGGGCGAAGCTAGTTTTTTGACACACCAGCAGATGCTGATGTGGCAGGAATAGTATTAGTTGTTGTTGTAGGCAAGCGAATCGGTTGCCGATTTTCTTTTTTACAGTATATTCCTTAACTATTATATGTTTCGGCCAAAAATCTTCTCGACATATAGTGTCGAAGATATTGGCAGAAACACTAATTTTAAAGGACGAAATGTCCCGAGAATAAGAAAATTTAAACTTCTCCACCGCAATATTCGAGACGTTAACTTTCTTCCGAATATAGGCTATTACATCATCAGATGTGACAACAGGGTCTAGCCTAGAAACAAATATATGTTTCTTTGGTGGTATGCCAACGAGAGGCCGCGGTCCCGAAGCGTCAGCTGCAGCAGTAACGTTGGACAAGTCACCCACTGCAGCAGTCAACTTGTTCACGGGGCCCTCGATACTTTTAGAACTATCGGCAATTTCCATTGGAATGGGTAATTGCCCCAGACACATCGGACACTACAATAGGCATCGTTTTTAAGAGATCATTCCCAGGTGATACCGGTAATTCATTACTAATAGCATTCACAACCGGGCTCTTAAACGATATCAATTGCTGTACATTAGGAGTGGACGGTGCATGAGACCGGTTGGGGACGATAAGAGAAGCTGGCGGATCTACAGATACAGAAACACCCCAAGGACTGGTCCTTTTACGTTTCGGAGACTCATTCTGAACTGAGTCTCCACCGCAGTAAACTCCGCTTGGAGTTTATTAAAACCTGCCCTTAAGTGTCAAAACTATCTCTAGTCCGCCTCATGAAAGAGCGCATCTCATTCTCGACCTCCCGGCAAGCATCACATCCATATTTTAAGCCACCACCTTTAGCAATAGACTCCTTGATTCTGCCTGTGTAACCTGCACACTTGACGTGAACCGCATTGTCACACAACCAACAAAGAATATAATCATGGGAATCAACCGCATTAGTGGCAACTATGCAATTATTTTTTGAGCAGACAAACCATTTTATCAAAAGTTTAATTTAATTACAAAAGGAAATACAAAAAAATAAAAATAAAAATTCTAAAGGTAAAAAATCTGTGTATAAGAATATACTGACCAGTTCTGACACAAGGGTTAATGTGCAGAGTAAGCCTTCACAACTAAAGAATAAAAAGAAATGAAAACACAAAAACAAAACACGTATCACAGAGTCGCGGGTAGGCAAAAGACGAGAGCGCAAATCAATCAAGAATAGGAAAGAGCGGGAGAGCGCGTCAAATTGAACACATGCAACAACAATTTGTACGCAAGAGCGCGAGAGTTAGTTAAAACGGTAAAGACACAAAAGCAAAAGAGATAAAACAAAACAACAACACCGATAATGCAAGTATTGTTGTAAGTTTTGATTTTATTTAAATTTAAACAAAACGACAGCAAGAATTCGCGAAATGAAAATAAAATTCGGATGTTGTAATTGTTATTAATTAAACCGATAATTTAAGAGTTATATAAAAGTATTTAATCGCGAGAAAAAATAAAAGTTGATAAGCGCAAAAAAAATACGTCCGTCCTCTGCAACGAGTGAAAGTTTTTTTTTTTCGTTAAAGAATTTTTCGTACTTCTTAAATTTTGGATTTTTCTGAATTTTTTTCTTCAAGTTACGAAATCGCGCAGTTGCCTGCGCCTTCGAGTCACCTAATTCCTTTTCTTGCTTAATAGGAATCGTTACTACATATCTTCCTGAGGCATCAATCCTAGTCGTCTTGTTAAAATTTTCGCTTCTGTATCATCTGCCTCCATTTCCCAAAAACGCTCCATATTTGTGATATTTATTGTGGTAGCTACTATAGACTCATCTCCTTTTGACTTAATCTTGACAACTCCACTTTTTAAGATGTGGGTGTATACGTCTACCCCTATTATCATATCGACCCTACCAGGTTTATTAAAGGTGGGGTCAGTAGCACGTAAGTTTGCCATTTGGATATATCCACGTTTGCTATTTTTAATGGAAGAGCGTTCATTAATTGCGGTAATAGAATTGGTTCAACCTGAAGAAGTTCTATTTCAGAATCATCATTTAAATATTTACCTTATACTTTGACGTTCTAGGTTTTGTTGAAGATACGCCACTTATTTTATTTAATGCTCTGAGAAGCACTATCAATCAAGGCTCTTAATGTTTCATATTCTTCATTTATTTTTTAGCTTGAATTAGGGCTGTGGCCGACAGTTTTTGTTGTGCCGTAACACAAGTATTTACCTTCGCCTGTTTTTCCCCAAAATGAAGAAGGGTATGGTGTCCCTTGCTGCACAATGAGCAGACCATTTCATTAGTGGATCTCTTGTTGCTTGAATGCCTCATGCATCGTGTACACAAGTGCACTTTTTTGGCTATTTCCACCCTTTCTTTAGGTGTTAGCGCTTTAAACTTATAGCACAGAAGTGCACTATGCCAGGGACCTTTGCAGATCGGACAACTATCTTTCAAACCCGCAGCCGACCACCTCGCTTCGCCCTTTAATGCGGATTTTAAATAATTGAATTTAAGAGTAAGATTTAGATCTTCTCTATTATCATTAATTCTGCAAATAACTCTACAAACAGGTCCCATTCTCTAGGTTCTCCAGAAAATGTGGGTACCTGTATTTTTGGCAACACCGGTTATTCGCCTCAAACGGATACATTCTCAATCTTACCATTTTCCTTATTGCTCATTTTCATTTCTAGCATTGACAATGAATTTCGACATCAAATTGGAAATCATCCATAATATTTTTAAATTTGCATCACTTGTTAATACTTGACATGCCTGTACCTTCTCCCAAAAATAATTAATTTTATTAATATATTTTATCCATGACCATTTGCCTGTTGACTTCAACTCTACTACCTCCAAATATTCCTGGAGCTATCCATAAATATCTAATGGTTAACCTTAGCGTTTTCATTACCCAGGTCGCATTCCCGTCCGACTCTCCTATGCTACAATCAACTATCTCTGACATGTTTGCCTCTGTTTCAACGCATACCGACTTACTAGTGCGTGGTTTTTCTGACTCTCCTGTGGCTATAATTTTGGCAACTATCTATAACACTTCTTCATGTATTTTATCTCTGAAATACTGATGATCGATCCCCTGCTGTAGCAATTTGGCATGATTCGGCATCCACCGATTCCTTTTCTCTTTTACTTCCTCGATCACCTTGCTAATTAGGTTTCTAGTTTCTAAGGCTTCTAACTGCTTTAACCTTGTATGCAACTCTAACTGCTTCCCTAACAATTTGTCAGCCTTATTAGAAAACATTTTTGTTTTATGGGATATCGATATAATGAAAATAATAAAATATGTAGGTTGATGTATATACTTATAACTATTTTAATTTATATCTTATCTGATGATCCTGTTCGCTGCTGCTTGTCCGCCAATGGGTAGTGTTCGCCGTTTTTATACCATACACCTATAGGGTGAAATGGTATATTAAAGTCGCCAAAATGTATGTAACACGCTGAGCAAACTACTCCGACCCCACAAAGTATATACATATATTCTTGATCAGGATCAACAACCGAGTCGATCTAGCCATGTCCGTCTGTCCGTCCGTCTGACCGTCCGTCCGTCTGACTGTCCGTCCGTCCGTCCGTCTGTATGAACACGCAGATCTCGGAGACTATAAAAGCTAGAGTTACCAAATTTGGTATGTAGACTCGTGTGGTATGTAAATGTATAGAGTTAATTGGAATTTTGGCCACGCCCCCTTACGCCCCCAGAATTTACATAAAACTTTTTTTCTTAAAAAGTGTAGCAGATAGAGACATCAAATTTATATACATGTTTAGTTAGCGAGCAGAAAATAGTTGTTCCAACTTATTGCCACGTCCATTTCCGTCCACGCAAATTAAACAAAACTGATTTTCTCGAAATTTAACAAAGTTAAAGTCACCAAATTTGGTATGTGTACTGGCTTATTATGCGCGCAGAATATAAACATATATTTTAATATGTTGCTACGCCCACTTCCGCCTCCATAATTTAGAAAACACCGATTGGCTCTTGCAATTTTTTGACCATCGCCATCAAAGCAGACTAATTAATCTTATAAATTTCTACCAAACTACCAAATTTGATTGAAATCGGACTAGAAACATGCAAAATATGCTTATGAACGTATTTTTGCTACGCGATCCATAAGGGCAGAATTGGCCGTTGGCTATTGGCGGTGCTAGAGTGCTCGTGTGTTTGTAGAGTTCTGGCTCACTCTAGCATATGGTATGAGGCATGTTAAAACAATTGAATAGACATACATTTTGTTTTCGAAATTTTAAGTAGTTGTTTCACCTGGTGTATGGTATACCCAAGTCGGCGAGCCTACTTACTTACTTCATTTTTATACCATACACCCATAGGGTGAAATGGTATATTAAAGTCGCCAAAATGTATGTAACAGGCAGAAGGAAGCTTCTCCGACCCCATAAAGTATATATATTCTTGATCAGGATCAACAGCCGAGTCGATCAAGCCTTGTTTGTCTGTCCGTCCGTCCGTCCGTCAGTCTGTCCGTATGAACACCTAGATTTCGGAGACTGTAAGAGAGACTAGGAGACTAGAGCCACCAAATTTGGTATGTAGACTCGTGTAGTATGTAGAGTGATCAAGTTTATTTCAAATTTTTTTCCACGCCCCTTCCCGCCCCCGCAATTGAAAAAAGCGTTTATCTCAAAAACTATTCCAGCTAGAGACCCCATATTTGGTATGTATATTCGCTTAGTAAATGCACACATTTTGTATGTATAAAGATTTTGCCACGCCCTTTTCCGCCCCCGTAATTTGAAAAACTTGATTATCTACCGTATTTTTTTACCTAATGCAATCAAATTGGCACACTTAAATTTGATACTAATATCTAGCAAAATACCAAATTTGATTAAAATCGGACAAAAAACAGTCGAGTTATGCATATAAACGTTTTTCCATAAGGCCGGAGTTAGCCGTTGGCTGGTGGGGGCGCTAGGGTGCTCGTATGATTGAGTGAGCGAGATACTAAGATATGCTTGTAAAAAGCATGTGAAAATGCATTTGTTTAATAAAGTTAATATGTTTTCTTTACTGGTGTATGGTATACCCAAGTCGGCGAGACGACTTACTTACTTCATTTTACTGTGTCGTAGCTCAGCTGCTGTTGTCCAGGGCCCATGGGCTCAGGCGGTACCGGTTCCGGACATCGCACCAGATTTCCTTATACTGGCACTGTACGTTCTCCAGCCTCTTCTTTGCAACTATCTTGTTGCTCAGATGCTGTTGGTAGTTGCCGACTTGCAACTACTTATAGTGTAAAGGTTAATATTGTTCTTTACTTGTGCGATGTCACTAAGTATAAGACAATTAATTTGGATCGACCGATTCTGTTTATTGTTCGAAAAAGACCAAAAACTAAAAGTACAAAATGTTCTTATGCTAAGCTAGCCCTGACCTATAATCGCTGTGTCAGCAATTATGCTGCATGGATCAAGTTCAGACGTCACGACGTCCTCACGAATTAAGATTGAGTCTGTTCTGGTTGAGTGTTAAATCAAGACTGCTTTATTGAATCAAATCATATTCTGGTTTGGCTTACATCTAAGTGTTTATAATGTTTTCTTCTGGTCACTTTCCTTGTGACACTCTATGTTTAGGGAAACTGTCACTTATCTTGTGACACTCTATGTTTAGGGAAACTGTCACTTATCTTGTGACACTCTATGTTTAGGGAAACTGTCACTTATCTTGTGACACTCTATGTTTAATGGAATGGTATTGTTTATGTTTACATTAATGTGGAGTGTAGACCTCTTGGGTCGGCTGTTATGGGAAGTGTTGCTAATGGCATAACTCCTCCCCTCTGAGAGTATGAATTCTCCTGAATTCTGTTTACATTAATGTTTATATTTTTCTTTTTACAGTATATATGTATATAAATGGATAAACATATAATAATAATAATAAAAAGTGTTAAAAATATGCCATTTGTCATTTTCTTTTCGTATTTAAGTTCTGAGATTTCTTTTAAATTGTCAAAATTATCTATTGTTACATGATCAAAGTTAATTGTGTTTTTATAGGTTTGATTCAATAGTTCTGTTGGATAAAAAAATTTTTCGTGAAATTCTGTTTTTACGTTAAAAAATATTTCATTTAGAATTTGAATTTTACAGTTACCGAATTGAATTAAGTTACTTCCCTTAAGTATAATATTTCTTTTATCGCAATTTTGATATATTTTGTATTCTTGGCATTTTTGATTATAATTGTATCATCGTCAATTTCTTCGATACTCGTTATATTGTTGAATACAAATTTGCAATTATTATTAATGGTACAACTTTTACTTAATTTTAATTCTTTTAAAATTTTGTTGGGTTCATATGTAAATGTTTTATTATTTATTTCTGCAATTAACTGATTTTCTTGGTCTATTTGTATATAATCTATATTTGGTATAGGAATAATTAACTTAACATCTATGGTTATAAATGATTTTGGGATTTTAATTGCGATTATGATGCAATTATTCTTATATTTTAAAATGCCCATACGGATTAGCTTTAATTTATAAAAATCAATGTCAAATTTATTTATTTCCTCTTCTGATAAAATTTCTGGTACGATTATATTATTTTTTGCTGATGCTATGTTTTCCTGAATATAATTTATTTTGAATTCAATATTTTTTAATTTCCCCATTTGGTCATTATGAATTATTTTCATTTCTATTTCTTGATTTTGATTGTCCATGCTTGTAAGTATGTCCTTGATTATTGTTCTGTCTTGTTTAATTGTTTCTGCTAAGTTGTGTATTGTTTTATTAAAATGTGTATTTATAACAATTTGTTGGTTCATGTCTTGTATAATATTATGGTTGTTTTGGTCAATATTGTTAAGGTGGTCTAAAATATCTGTTCTTTCTTCATCGTCCATAATTCCAAAAAGCCATTTGTATGTTGTTCCTACAATATTTAACATTCCTCTTTTTATTCTGTTGTTTGGGGTTATGGATTTTATTTTAGCTCTAATTAGATTTATTTCGGCTAATAGCTCCTTTTTTCCTGTGATGTTAATATTTTTAATGTTTGTCTCCATTTGATTTATTGTATTATTTAAAGGTTCGATATTAATAATGTGTAGTATAATTACTGTTTCATTAACTATTTCCGTGGAATAAGTTTGTATAGGTGCATATCCTGCATTTGATTGAATTGGTTCAATTTGTAATCTGCCTTGAACACACATTATAACGTAAAAAATTATGAAAATCTGAGGATAAGAGAAAAAAATTTTTCTTTCAAGGATGTCCATCTGTATTTTGTTGGAAATTAATTTTTTCCTGCTTTGACGGTCTTTTTATATTACATGGATGAATATTATTTAATGTTGTAATTCTAAAATAAGGTTCATCCTTATGCCTAACTCGTTTATAGTTTTTAATTGGTCCTTCCTGTCTTTCCTCCTCATAATCTTCTCTTGTATTATTTTGTTTGCTTAAAATTTTTTCTTTGTGCTTGATAATAGTGTTTTTTAGTTTTTCCTCATCTTCTATGTTTTTTGCATAATTTGGTGTACATTTTATTGTAGAGTGATAACGGTTATTATAAGCTGTTATTGCTAATTGCATTTTGGATGAAATTGATAAATCATCATCTATTCCTGCTATTATTGCAATGAGAGTAGAATGTAGTCTTTCTATGTCTGCATTTCCTGTATGTGAATTTGGCTTTGTATAATGGATTTCTATTTGTTCTTGGTTTAAGTATTGTTTTATCTGTTCTGATCGAAATTCATTATCCATTATTATTTTATGTGGCTTATTGAATTTGGCAAAGTGTTCAATCATAATTTCCATTTTAGTTTTCCAGTTTCTATCTGTTATATTATAAGCGACTGCGAATTTTGTGAGCTTGTCTATGATTGTAACAAACGATTTGTGTTTTATATGAAATATGTCTAAATGTATAATTTGATTTTTAACATCCGGTGTTTCTGTGAATTGAAACTTAGGTTTGATTGGTTTTCTGTCATATTTAATTTCCTTACATTTTTTACAATTTGAAATTATCAACTGAATATGGTCTCTTAGCTTTGGAAAATATATTTTGTTCTTTAACGAATTAAAAGCTTCATTTATTCCG
This sequence comes from Drosophila willistoni, assembly GCF_018902025.1. Lineage (NCBI taxonomy): Eukaryota > Metazoa > Arthropoda > Insecta > Diptera > Drosophilidae > Drosophila > Drosophila willistoni. Next base: position 88,633 of record NW_025814078.1, on the reverse strand, counting down.
CTATGTAATGAATCTTTGGTGTGGTAAATAGCTATTTGTTTGTGTAACTCTTCCTCGCTTAAAATTTCCTGAGCTCTCTTAGTACATTTAAAAAATTTTATATTATTACAGTGTGAAAAATGTTCATTAAGATACATTGTATCTTATAATATTCTGAGTCTGGAACTTCTGAAAAAATTCCTACTGTTCCTTTATTTATATTATTTTGCATTTTGATTTCGATTTCAATTTCTGTTTCTGCTGGGCTTACTTCTATTATTTTTCTACCATGCTGAATATTAATATTGTCCGTTGTTGTATAAGTTACTATTATCTGAGTTTTATATTTGTTTACAATATCGTCTTTTATATAGAAATTTGTAAATCCTCCTTCCTCTGCTGAATGCTGTGTATCTGATAGTTCAAAGTTTGACTCATTTGTTTTATCCTTGTTTATTAGTTCAGCTGTTTCCTGTCTACTTAAAAAATCTGCCACTTTATTGTCTTTTCCTTTCAAATATATTATGTCATAATCGAATTCTTGTAATTTTAAAATCCATCTTTGGTGTCTTGCTGTCATTTCTTTCCCTTTGTATTTTGAGTTTAGATATTTTATCGGAGCATGATCTGTTATAATTTGGAATTTATTACCTATCAAATAGTGTCTAAAATAGTTTACTGCATGTATAATGGATAAAAATTTTTTATCAATTGTACTGTAGTTTTTTTCGTGTTTATTTAGAGTTCTTGAAACGAATGCAACTGGTTGCCCTTGTTGAGACAATACTGAACCTATTGCGAAGTCACTGGCATCTGTTGTAATGGTAAATGGTTTATCAAACTCTGGATATTTTAAGATTGGATGTGAGCTTATAAGTGTTTTAAGTTTTTCAAAGGCATCTATAAACTGTGGGTCATTTGTATTAATTTGTGTGACTTTTTGTAAATATCTGATCATTGGGTAAGCTATTATGGAATAGTCCTTAATAAATTTTCTGTAAAATCCTGTCATACCAAGAAATCCTTTCAATTGCTTTTCTGTTTTAGGTAGCTGCATTGCTTTTATTGCTTCTATTTTATGTGGATTGGGTTTAATCCCTTGCTTTGTGAGAATGTGTCCTAAATATTCAGTATATTGTTTCATGAAGGAACATTTGTCTGGTTGAATTTTTAAGTTATGATTTCTAAGTATTTTGAAAATGTTTTCTAGAGCAATCTTATGTTTCTCAAGTGTTGTTGAAAATATCAAAATATCGTCCATGTATACAACACAACTTTTGTTTATATAATCCCTCAGTATTTCATTCATTAAACGTTGAAATGTGGCTGGGGCATTTTTTAACCCAAAAGGCATTCTAACATATTCATATAAACCCATTGGTGAAATGAATGCTGTTTTCTCTATATCTTCTTCTGCCATTAAAATTTGGTGATAGCCTTTTGCTAAATCTAATGTAGTAAAATATTACATTGCCGAGTTTGCCTAATACAGCGTCCATGATAGGTATTGGGTACTTATCTGGAACGGTTACTTGGTTTAAACGCCTATAGTCTACACAAATACGATACTTTTGAATTCCAGAGCTATCTCTTTTTTTAGGTATGACACATATTGGAGAACTATATTTGCTTTTGCTTTTTCTTATAATTCCATTGTTTTCCATATAAATTATTTATTTCTTTATTTCTTCTTCATATTTTGGGGAGACCCGATAGAGTTTTGAATTAATAGGTTGGTCTGTAGTAGTTTTTATGCTATGAACTATAGTGTTAGTATTGGTTAAGTGATCCCCTTCTTTGAAACATAACTTTTCGTACTTTTTTGAAAGATTTCTTATTATTTGTTCTTCCTCAGTATTGAGTTCTTTTAACTTAAGATCATCAATTTCACTTACTTCCATTACGCAAACATCTTCTGATTGTTTGGAAAGGAATGGAATTTCGACCCCATTGTTAAGTTTAATAATTTTGTTTTGAACATCAATATTTGCAAAATTCCTTTGAATGAAGTCCATGCCCAATAGAAAATCATATGATTTTTCCAGGGGCATAGCCACCCATTTTGTTCTTGCATAATTTATATATTTAAACTCCCTTGGCACTTTTGTTTTCACTAAGTAACTGTCACTTTCTATTTTTCCCTTTATTGTATGTATGGTTTTTGAATATTTTTCAATTATTTTGTATTTGGAATTATGTACATTAGTTGTGTTTAAAATGCTTATGGTTGATCCTGTATCTACTAAACTAATATAAGTATCTTCCTCTATTGTTCCTTTTATAAAAATTTTTTTTTCATCCAAGGCTAGTTGGTAAAAAACTCTTGATTATCTGTGCTGTTTACTACTTCCTCATTTATATTATCTACACTCATTGCTTCTGCTGGTGGTTGCTGATAATTTTGTGGTTGCTGATAATTTTGATTTTGTCTTACGTTCTGACTCTGTTGTTATTCGGATTTTGATACTGTCTCGTATTTTGACTCTGTTGTATATTGGGATTTTGAGACAGTTTTACATTTTGACTCTGTTCAGTATTTTGGTTTGTATTTTTATTAGTTGTCTGTTTGTTATATGTACTATGGTCATTGTCATTTTTGGTTAATAATAGTTTTTTATTTAAATTTCCATAATTCAGACCAATATAATTTGCAAGTTCAATTCTTATATCTGTTAATGTTGTTTTATTCATTAAGGCAATGTCCATTGGACCACAAGATAATTCTTTTACTCTTTGAATTAAGAGACCACTTAATATGTCAACTAATCTGCTATTGTTTTCAAAGACCGAAAAATCAGTAATTTCCTCAACAATTGCTCTTACTTTAAAATCAAGATCTCGAACGGTAGTTACCCTTAACTTCACTTAAGTTATTAATTTTTCTGGTTAGACCCATTTGATCCGTTCTTGGGCGATAATGATGTCGAAGACGAGTTTTGCAATCAGCCCAAGATGTAGGGGGGTTAATATTAAGCATAGTTCTAGCATGACCTTGAATTTTGGTGTTGAATATAACAGTGAAGACCTTGTCGTTATCATCATACTCCTCCATAATTTGGTTGACTGCCGAAATGAAACCATGTAACGTTCCCTCCTGTCCAGTGAACACCGGCAAGTACCTTGTTTCCTTCTCGATGCTGTTTCTCTCCCTTGTTGTTGGATTAGAATGCATCTCTTGATTGGATATTATTATTGATGTTAGCATTTGAATGCATTGTTGTATTTCGTTAATTTGTGCCATTTTAATGGTGTATGTTTTATTGTTTCGTTAACTTTTTTTTTTTTTTTAAGTTTCCACAATAATTCTGTTTGTTTGCACAAAGTGTTTTTACAATATTATATTGTTTCGTTATTTGTCACAAAATGTTTTTATAATATTATATTGTTTCGTTGGCTTAGATTTTCTCCAAAGTTTCCACAATATATATATTTTATTTTGTCACTAAATGTTTTGTTTTCCACATTATTATATTGTTTCGTTATCTTTGATTGCGTTCAAAGTTTCCACAATAATTTAGCTGTGAACTCGAGTACCGACTGCGCCAATTAAGATTGAGTCTGTTCTGGTTGAGTGTTAAATCAAGACTGCTTTATTGAATCAAATCATATTCTGGTTTGGCTTACATCTAAGTGTTTATAATGTTTTCTTCTGGTCACTTTTCTTGTGACACTCTATGTTTAGGGAAACTGTCACTTATCTTGTGACACTCTATGTTTAGGGAAACTGTCACTTATCTTGTGACACTCTATGTTTAATGGAATGGTATTGTTTATGTTTACATTAATGTGGAGTGTAGACCTCTTGGGTCGGCTGTTATGGGAAGTGTTGCTAATGGCATAACTCGCGTGTTATATTTGCCGACACAGCAATTGTCCAGCACCATGCAGTTCATTTTTGTGCTTGGAGATGCCGTTAGCATTCCAAAGACATAGACGTAGGGAAGCCATTATTTATTCTCGATAAGCTTCTGGATAAGCAGGTTTTGATTCCGCATCAGTTCGTGCATACAGTTTTGCATGAACGTCATAAAAGTGGTCATGTTTTGATTGAGTGAGATCAATAGGGCCTCTAGACCACTTGGAGTTTGCTGGCCAAGCTCTGGTGCGCTAGGTTGCGGATTCTGTAGATGGCGGAGTGACGGGGTCTCTTTCGCGGGCTCCGTCTGTCCAGTTCGGAGCACACTAGCGAAGGATACACTAGGACTGGTTGTAGCAGTCATGTTGGATGATCTAGCAGCCTTGGCGAAGAAGACCTCCGGTGTAGTTTTGGAGGCGTTGAAGATGATTTTTGGTCCAGCTGGAGGTCTGCGCCCGTTTAGGTGTGATTTAAGATCCTTAAAGACAGGACATCCTCTGTAGTTGGCCGTGTGGTTCCCTCCACAGTTGCTGCATAGTCTTAGTGCGACGTTGTTTCTGTCCTTGGTGCAAATTCCATCTTCATGATGTTCGCCGCAGCCAACACACACTGACCTAAGATTGCAATTGTTAGAGGTGTGGTTGTATTCCTGGCAGTTTTTACACTGCGGTGGTTGGCGTCTCTTATGGGGCTCCTCTACGGTGATTCTTCTGTGCAATAGAAGCTGTAGGTTGTAGATCGGGTGCACTTCATTTGGCTTCGACCGCTTTGCATCTGGTTGGAGCTCGATTTTAAAGAGCGGCTGTGCGACTTTGTTCCTGTTGATGATGTTGACAACGGACTTGACAGCAAACCCTTTTTCGACCAACGCGTCTGCTATTTCTTGAGTAGGGACCGATGGCTCAATCCCCTTTAACACAACCTGGAGCCCTTTACTGCTTTTTAGTTGGTAGGTATAGAAGTTGATGTTAGCATTACGGAGGTACTTTTCGATGATGCGGAAATTGTCCTCAGTTTGGGTTTGACATTTAATTTCTTTAATGTTACCCCTATTGAGTGGGGTTACAACAAAGTTATTTGCCCCTATTGTTTCTACTAGCTTCGAAACCAGGGCGCTGCAGTTGGCTCCACGGATGTATAAAGGGGGTGGTCTAGCCGATTTAACTTTATCTACAGCGCCGGCTTGATCGTCTTGCTGATCGGCAAGAATTTTAAAACGATTCACGCTAAGGGGTGCTACTCGTTCATTTGGTTTGGTTATTTTCGGCGTATTGCCACTTTTTTTCTTTTGCGGGCTTAGCTTCCGCTTAGTTATTTTAATATATCTATCCATTCCAGTTTGGACAGAAGTCGTTGGGTTTACTATTGTAGCTGACTCTGGGCGACTTGTCGTTGACGGCTTGAGGCAGGTCAATACTTCGGCAGACGTTGCAGTAGTTGCTGTCAACGAGCTGACGGTGCTGGTCGGTGCAATCGGTGACCCAGTTATCGATATTGATGGAGAAGCACACTGCTCTCTCCACGGTAAGTTGCTGTTGATTGCTGAGTGGCTGGCACTTTCGGTGTTATTGCTTACGTTAGCATTCAGTGGGGTCGGCGACACCACCGAAAAGTACGCGTTGTTGCGTTGGACCGAGAGTCGACGCTCACGTTGTTGTTGTACAATTAGTTCTTGTAGTTGTTGCTGGTGGGGATCGAGAGAGCTTGGGCCCGAATTGGTGGACATGGCTTTTGTAAAAATTACGCACTGTTGCAACTTAGTATTTATTGCTATTAGAGCAATCTAATAGCAATATGATTGTAAATAGGCGTCTCTGAGGCGACTGAGAGCCCTACACAATTTTTTGCAAACGCGGTCTTTTTTTTTTTACACTCAATTTTTGCGGAGTGCATTAAAAAAACACGTCTGTACACGGCGGCAGTTGAATTGCGAACTTTCCAACTTGACGTTGGATTTCTTCTGCTTGGCTATGCGGACATCGATAATTTTTTACATATACTGGCTCATCATCATTAAGTCTCAATTTTTGCTTATAAAAATTGTTTGTTGTGATTGGTTCGGTCTCAAGTCCGAACACATCACTATACTCGGTGCATATTTCTTCAAGTTGCTTTTTAAACAGAATTGGAAAATTTTTCTTTAATATACTAATTACAGTCTTTTCTATTGTCTTCTAGGTTTTGGACTACATCGTAGTTCGAAAGTGATTCACATTTTATGTTATTAATGCCTAATATTTGGCATGTATCTGTGGTATTTAAGAATCGGACAAAAGCATTTTGCGCTGTTGCAATCGTGTTTGCGACATAAACACCCGGTTTAATTTCCTGATTGGGAATTAAAATGTTTTCTTCTGCTGAAGACAACTCTAGTTTACGTATCACTTGAGATCTTGCTGGTAGAAGTGTTGAGTTAGTACCAGAACTAAATGTTATTGGAACATAGATAGGATACGTTAGATTTGGTGGTCTAATTATTAACCAATTCTCGGAACTATTGTAATCTAATTGGCGATTAAATCTTTTCATGAAATCTAGTCCTATATTTCCATCGCAGGGGATTGCAAAATCTTCATGAAGTATATGAAATTTATATGAAATAATGTATTTGTCTGTTTGGAGCTCAATTGAGGCTAATCCTTTGGATTTTATTATCCCTTCTCCTATGCCTTGAATATCTATAATTTTATTTTTATGGATGTCGTGAAAGACATCAGTATTTTCTTTATAATTGAAATATCTGCACCTGTATCAATCAGAAATGTTAAATTTTTATTTGTTGAAACATTTTTGAATAGTACGAAATTATTGAGACTCAAGTTAACCGTATATATTTTTATACCATACACCCATAGGGTGAAATGTTATATTAAAGTCGCCAAAATGTATGTAACAGGCAGAAGGAAGCATCTGCGACCCCACAAAGTATATATATTCTTGATCAGGATCAACAACCGAGTCGATCTAGCCATGTCCGTCTGTCCGTACGTCCGTCCGTATGAACAACTAGATCTCGGAGACTATAAGAGCTAGAGCCACCAAATTCGGTATGCAGTCTCGTGTAGTATGTACGCTTATCGAGTTTGTTTCAAATTTTTGCCACGCCCCCTTCCGCCCCCGGAATTTACAAAAAACAGATTTTCTTAAAAACTAAGTAGGCTACCGACATTAAATTTGGTATGTAAGCTAGCTTAATAGACGCGCAGATATTTACTATTTAAAAATTTTGCCACGCCCATTTCCGCCCCCGAAAATTAAACAAAACTGATTTTCTCGAAAACTAACAAAGCTAAAGTCACCAAATTTAGTATGTATATTGGCTTAGTATGCGCGCAGAATACATATATTTTAATATGTTGCCACGCCCACTTCCGCCTCCATAATTTAGAAAAAACCTATTGGGTCTTGCAATTTATTGACCATCGAGATTAAATTTGGCAGACTAATAAATCTTATCTATTTCTATCAACCTACCAAATTTGATTGAAATCGGACTAGAAACATACAAAAAATACGTATGAACGTATTTTGCTACGCGATCCATAAGGGCAGAATTGGCCGTTGGCTAGTGGCGGCGCTAGAGTGCTCGTGTGTTTGTAGAGTGAGCGAGATAGCATATGGTTATGAGGCATGTTAAAACAATTTAATAGACATACCTACATATGTACATTTGGTTTTCGAAATTTTAAATATTTGTTTCACCTGGTGTATGGTATACCCAAGTCGACGAGACGACTTACTTACTTCATTTTATTTAGCGCTGAGTATATGAAGGTGTCTGGAAGTTTCCCGTAGTAGTATCTTGTGCTACTCGGACATTGGTATTGTTATAACCATTCTGTTGGTTATTTGGGTTCTGTCTGTTATTATTATAACCACTTCCACGGCCGCCTCTTCGGTGGCGTGAATAATTTCTGCCTCGTTGGGCTCTTTGGTTATCATTATTGTTCCAATTCGTGTTGTTTCTCCAGTTACCATTGTTGTTATAGCGACGTCTACCGCGGTCATTATGCTGGGCATAAAAAACGGTATTATTCTGGAAATTTTCCGTGGAGCCCGACTCTACTGAAAGAGTGGTGAATCTAGCAATGGCTTTTTTAGCCGAATCAAAGTTTCCTGATTCCATTAATAGCTGGACTCTTTGACTTTTGGTATGGCTTACCATAGCATTTACTGCCACTTTGGTGGTGTATTTTATGGCTTGTTCATTTGGAAGACCATCCGTTCAGTAATCTCTTTTGTGTATGAAACACAATTATTGGGGTTTCTTTGCAGATTTTTAATTTTTGCTGTTAAAATATCTACTGATTCACCCTTGAAGATTGTTGACAGTTTTTGTATTACTCCATCAATCGTTGTTTCAGAGTTCAGGGTATTACCCGCTTGACCTTTTAATTTGGATTTTATAATCTCGATTGCTATTGCTTCGTGCGTTTCTTTTATAGTGTTAAGTACACGAAGCGCTCCAAGGAAACCCGGTAGATTTTTGATGTCACCATCAAAGAATGGTAGAAGCCTGGTGGCTGTGTTTATGAATTTTACCACTGTTTGCGTCATTTTGCTTTCTGTACTAAGTAAACTTATTGAAGAGGAGTTCAGCACCGCAAAAACTGAAAGCCCAACTTCATCACTTGAATTCAAAATATGAACTGATTTTATTTAAAGAATTGTTGTGTATATAAATGAATTCTTAGACTCTAGGCAACAATTGTTCTTAAAAATACTTATTCTAATGACCCACGCTTTCGGGGTTTAAAAATTGTTTATATTTCATGCTCAGCGTTGGCTACTTGATACCGCGCCACTGTTACAATCTTAATTGTTTTCCACAGAGTGTGGATGCATGTTTTGTTTGGTTTTAAGCAATAATTGTCATATGAATCTTTATGACTTATTTTTGTGTTATGTTTTTGTTTCGTTTTGTATATTTCTTGGTGCATCTGATTTGGTGAAGCCATTTCAGATGAACACGATGTTTAATCTTAAACACTTATACTGGAGTTTAAATGAGAAACTTCTTTGAATGTTATCTGATGTCGCTTCAGTGCCAATGTAGCTTTTCCTTTGCAATCATTGTAGAAGGCTAGAGCTGCTGTTTGATGGTGTTTAGAAAGGCTGTTGTAATGTGTCTTTAACAGAAGCCTTATTTTTTCTAAATCGGTTTTTATGATTTTTGTGTGCTTTTCTATAGTGCCCTCTGAGGTATTTCTATCCTGGGAGAGGCACTTGATTGACTTGTGGATTTCTTGTTTGATTTCACGAGCTTCATTTAGAATATGTTCCCACTCTGTCATAATGGGAAAATCTGTATTTTGTCAAGGTGATTGACTCGACCTATATATCTTTTCTTTACGCTTTGGATATGGAGAAAAATTTCTTCCCATTCCTTGCTTAAAGATTATTTATTAAGTAATGTTTAACTTTTGATCATGCTCTCATGATATATCTATATCATTACGCAGATTCAAATGGATGTATATTTTATAGTTTTTTTTTTTGTTTTGCTTACTGCTTTGGTTCCTCCATTAGGTAGAAACGATATGTGCCTGCTGCGTTGGAAAAGCAGCATACATATGGTACTGTGAGAATGAAACGCATCTGTACCCTAGAGCCACCTTTAACTGGGAAATCTTCTCCCGTTATGTCAAGGTAAGCTAACCTAATTTGTACCAAGTTTACAGAGCGTTGAGGTGAGTAACTTCCCTCGCTTCTAAAGACTTCAATTAAATCCTGGACTATGCTAGGGTGCCTGTTGTTTAACTTTCTAAAGTACCTGTCAAGAGTGGTCATTATTTTTGGTATTTTTTTAATCTTTTATTCGAAATTTTCTTGATTCATTATTGCTTGTGTGCATATGTATTTTTAGACCTTATCTAGGTCATTAGCTTGGCTTAGAGCTCTTTTAGTTACACATCTGTTGTATAATAGGTAAGCTTTATATAATACATATGCGCACAATATTATGACAATTATCAACAGTAGTATGTTCGTTAACCTCATATCAGCATTTGATGATTCAATTTTATTTATGACATTTGCAGTGGAATCCACTGATTTTGCTTCGATTAACCCCATTGTGGGTATAACGGATATATCGTCAAATTTACTTATGCTATTGTCGAACATACGTATGGAAATTTTTCTTTTGCAATTCTAATTAGTTGTTTTTGTTGTTTATTCTCCTTCTCTTTTTATACCCTTGCAGAGGGTATTATAAAATTGGTGAGATGTTTGTAACGCACAGAAGGAGACGTTTCCGACCCCATAAAGTATATATATTCTTGATCAGCATGAGAAGCTGAGTTGATATAGCCATGTCCGTCTATCCGTCCGTCTGTGCGTATGCGTTTTACTCAGCCGTCTTAAGAGCTATCGGTCTGAAATTTTGTTTCGGGGTTTTTTATTACCCGGGAAAAATAAAGTATGAAATTCATAAGGATCGGACCACTATATCATATAGCTCTAGAAGAACTAGAAGAAACATTTTCATAAAAATCGGAGTATGCTATGAAATTTACATATGTGATAATATTGGATAAAAAACCCCAGATCCCAAAATTTGAATGTGATCGGATAAATATAACACACACAGACGCAACGCTACATGAACTGTATGTGTATGCGTGCGTTGCTTTGCTTTGGGAATAAGGGAAGAAGAAGAACAAATTATAAAATAGAGAGTAAAATTGTTTTGTTTGTATGTATATTGATGAATTGAGTTGCAGAAAACAAACATGTAAAATTATTATTACCAAGGACTGCAAGGGTGTATAAACTTCGGCATAGCCGATGTTAGCTTCTTTGATTTTTTTTTTAAATATTATTTGAAAATTTTTCTTTTGTATTTTTGTACTTGTAATTATGACTTTTCTTTTTATGCCATGTGGAAGGTTAATATATTTTTAAAGTATTCAAGACTATACTGGAAAGCAGATAAAAAAAAACCTATCCAGCGTTAAATTCGCGCTGATGCCATCATAGGCAATCCTTTATAGTCTACAAGAATTCCTAATAGTGATTTCATGTAGCAATTAAAAGATTTTAGAAGAAATAAATTGTAGAAATTAAAAGGTTTTGTTTATTTTTTTTATACCCTTGCAGAGGGTATTATAAAATTCGTCAGATGTTTGTAACGCACAGAAGAAGACGTTTCCGACCCCATAGTAGTATATATATTCTTGATCAGCATGAGAAGCTGAGTTGATATAGCCATGTCCGTCCGTCCGTCTGTGCGTATGCGTTTTACTCAGCCGTCTTAAGAGCTATCGGGCTGAAATTTGTTTTCGGGGTTTTTTATTACCCGGGAAAAATAAAGTATGAAACCATCAGGATCGGACCACTATATCATATAGCTCTAAAAGAACTAGAAGAAACATTTTTATAAAAATTGGAGTATGCTATGAAATTTACATATGTGATATAAAACCCCAGATCCCAAATTTGAATGTGATCGGATAAATATAACACAAGTTACAGTCAATATAATAATCGGTTCTGCTCCCAGATCTGCCGGCAGCGCTGCTTGCTGTCTACTACGTCTTTCGTCATCAACAGAGTACATGCATACACACACAGACGCAACGCTACATAAACTGTATGTGTATGCGTGCGTTGCTTTGCTTTGGGAATGAGGGAAGATGAAGAACAAATTGTAAAATAGAGAGTAAAATTGTTTTGTTTGTATATTGACGAATTGAGTTGCAGAAAACAAACATGTAAAATTATTATTACCTAGGACTGCAAGGGTATATAAACTTCGGCATAGCCGATGTTAGCTTCTTTGATATTTTCATTATGTTATGTTATTAGACGAATATATGTATATATAAGTTAATATAGTTCTTTAACTAATTTGGATCGACCGATTCCGTTTATTGTATGTAAAAGACTAAAACTAAAAGTACAAAATGTTCTTATGCTAAGCTAGCCCTGACCTATAATCGCTGTGTCAGCAATTATGCTGCATGGATCAGCGGTTGCATGGGAACCAGAAATATAGTTGCAGGTTTGCTGCCCATGCAGAATTTAGGCCGATGACTTATGTCAGGCCGGATGTGTTAACTCCTCCCTCGCTAGTTCGAAGGCCGTCCCCGGTTTTCCTCAGGGTGTCAATGACACTACGTAGCGATGCTTGCTCTCTGTTGTTTCTCCATTTTTGGAAGGTTTTATAACAGACGAATATAGCGGCTAGGATGGTGACAAATAAGGTGGTCATTATTATAGGCCATAATTTCATGTTCCTCTCGATGCTGCCAATATGATGAAGGTTTTCAAAGTTCAATCTTTGAAGGTATGGAATGCTCAGAATTTTCGTAGCTGAGCCTGGGTGTCTTTTGACGATATTTTTAATGTTTCTGTAGAGAGACCCATTTATTTGTATTTCCTCTCGAACGTCAACAAGTAAGTTCCGTGGATTGTTGTGTTGGTGCCGTTCTCTGTTTGGATTACGACCGTGTCCTCATTTAAGATAATAATCCCGTCATCGATTATCTCCAGCGGTTGTAAGTTACTGGGACGGGTGTCACAGTGTGCTATGCCTCCTGAGTGTAGCTGCTGGGCACAGGTTGTCGAATTTAGTGGCTTGCAGAATGTGGAGGTAAACGTAGCGGTGCAATTTATGATTGGTATTATTTTATTACCGCAATCTGCGACGTTATTATTTTCCTCGAAGTGTAATATTGATCCGTTGTGTTGAATTGGAAACATGGTTATTTTTTTACAAACTAAACTAGGATTGGGGTATTTAATAATGAAATGTAAAAAATTATTATCTAATATTACGTTAACATAAGATATTTCAATTAAATCAGTTATAGTTAGCCCTGCCTCTGCACTCTTGCTCATTTACAATATTCTTTAAAACCTCTGAATAAAAAATTACCGGGTTCACTACTTGTATCTTTGCAAGTGTAATTCTATTTCTATTGAGCAAAGTTCGGAAAAGTTCGCCTGTTTCAATCTGTTTCTCTTTTGCAAATTTAATGATGGTATTTACTGACTTTGTTAATTTGTTTATTTTCTCGTGGACTTTTGAATTTATTGAAGCCTGCATGTTTGCCTTAAGTTCTTCGAAATCATTAAAGTCTGGTGTTCCTGCTATTATCTTTAGAGTTGTTCCTAGTATATTAATGCTCCTAGTTTGTCTATGATGAATGTTAACTGTTTCCAACAGATTTTTTAAATGATGTACGTCGGACTCAAGAAGTAATCTCATATGAGATAAAGGAAAGTGAACCATTAATGCCGTTGTCTCATCGGTAATTTCCGAGTACATTGAAAGATTAGTTGAGTGTCTGACGATTTCATAATCTTTCCAAATAATAGCTTTCCCGTCCAGTATTGGGATGTATTCTGAGTTCGAGTAGTTTGTTATATTTCCGGTTGTCATTGGTCCTAATAGTAGAAGGTATAGTATCCAAACCCTGTTAAGAATAAAGAGAATGAGTACTAGAAGGATGATTTGTTTATCTACCTCCCTCCCCTTGACAAGAACCGTTGTCCCCAAGTCGGCTTCAACCGTGACTTCCTCAAACAAGGGTGTCAACTTGTTGCCAAGTCTCTTGTTTAATTTTATCATTATCGCCTTGGAGAATAAGGTCAACTGTATCGTTTAATTGCTTTTCCAGTTTCAGGTATCAATATTAAAACGATTTTTTAGAAGAACTTTATTGTTCCCGAATTTAGTGATGGTTTTGGTGTGGCGATAGAAGTTCATGAGTTGCAATATGTGGGGTTCAATTTCAATCATTGTCCTAGAGGCTATGGGTTGGACAATGGCGAATTTGGGAATGGCGGTTTCGCCGATGTGTTGTTTTTGTGGGTGTTGGTAATATTTTGCCTTATTACAAATTTTACAGTTTGCGACAATTTCATTAATCAAGTGGGTCATTTTAGGGAAAGAATAATCTTGAAGCATCTGCTTTATATTTTCTTGGGCCGCTCTGTGAGCTCTATTGTGTTCTGTAACTATGATTTCTTTCTGTTCGTTTTTATCGAGGACATCAATAACCAATTTATTGGCATACCAAAATTTGTTGGAAGGGAAGGTTTCAACTATTTTGTTGTGGATGTTTGGCATTGCGTTGGCAAATCGGACCTTTTTACTGCATCACATGCTTTCTCTATTAAGGTATCCCTGTCTGAAAAGTATATGACATTTCTTGTCTTTTTCCCGAACATTATGATTTTCTGGGAAGCCGTAACGCCTTCTTCGATAATTATTTGGTTTCGAAAGCAATTAGTTGGCTTTTCTGTGGATTCGATAGTATAGGTCAAAGACTGTTCGCTATGAATAGTGGCTAGATCCGATGGAATGTCCTCCTCTAAAGCATAAATATTTTGTCTTGAAAGAGCATCGGCAACGAAGTTTTCTTTTCCTGGTTTAAAAAAAATTTGGGCATTATGCTCATCAATGTACGCTTTCCACCTTTTGATTTTCGTGTTTGTGTTCTTGTCAGAAACGGCAAATGTAAGTGGCTGATGGTCAGTAAATATATTTAAATTTTTTACGCCGTACAGATAGTTTCGAAGGGTTTTTAAAGCCCACACTATCGCAAGTAGCTCACGTTCATTTGTCGCGAAATTCAGTTCGTTGTCTTTTAAGATTCTTGATATCATCGTAATTGGTTTTTTTTCTTGTGACAAAACAGCACCTAAACCAGAAGACGAAGCATCTGTGGTCAAGTCAAATGGTTTTTGGTAATCAGGGTATAGAAGCATTACGTCCTCTGAGGCTAAGATATTTTTCAATTTTTCGAAAGACAATCTTTGCTCCTCATTGAGACTTACTGGAATTTTCTTTGACTGTCCAGCACTTGCTTTACCATTATCACCCTTAAGTATGTCAGTTAATGGTTTAGCTATAGATGCAAAATCTTTTATAAAACACCTATAGTAGCCTGCTAAGCCGAGGAATGATCTTATTTGGAACAGGTTGGTAGGCTGTTCGAATTTACCAATTGCTTATACTTTACTGGGACTGATTGTAATACGGCCCCGGGAAACCACGAATCCAAGATACTCGACTTTTTCCGTAAAGAAGTGGGACTTTTCTCGTGATACCCTCATGTTAGCGTTATACAGTTTGTCTAATACCCAAGCAATATGGTAGACGTGGTTTTCCATATTCTCAGTGAATATGATCCCGTCATCTACATAAACATAGCACGATTTGCAAATCTGTTCGCGAAGGACGTCATCAATTGCCTGCTGAACGATTCCAGGAGCGTTTTTCAAGCCGAAGGGAAGTCTACAGAATTCGTACTTCCCACTTTCTACAGAAAATGCAATTTTTTCCCTATCTTTTTCCGCGAGAAGGATTTGATGAAATCCTGACTTCAAATCAAGAGTTGTGAAGCATTTGGCTTGTTCGAGGTTTGAAAGAATTGCAGTGATATTGGGTATAGGGTATTTATCATCGATTGTTTTAGAATTTAATTTCCTGAAGTCGATAACAAGGCGTTTTTTCCTATTTCCTATTTCCTATTTGTTCGTCTACTCCTTTTTTGTCAACTACCCACAAGGGATTATTATAAGGGGATACTGATGGTCTGATAATATTATCCCTCAACATGTCACTAGTCTCGCTATTGACAAAGTCTGAGACCCCCAACGGGTATGGATAGTGCCTAGAGTAGATCGGGTGCTCGTCTTCTGTTCGGATTGTGGCTATGATATTTGAGTTGTAAGGTAAAGCTTCGTTTGGGTCAGCGAAAACGCTTATTCTTTCTTTTAACATTTTTGTAAATTTTTCTCTGATTCCTGTTGTTACTTCTACGTCTTCTACCTCTGTAAAATTGGCATTTAAACTTTTTTGGAATTGAATTTTTCGGATCCGGACTGGGTTTTTAACGTGCTGCTTTTAAAGACTAAAGTGGCACAACTTCGTTTAAAAGGTCAAGTCCTATTATTTCGTCAAAGCTTGTTAAATTTGGCAATAGAAAGAATGTGGCATTGGTGCCAAAAAGATGCATAAGTCATTATTCCTGAACTGGGTTAAAGCCATGAAGTGTTTTAACTAAAAATTTTTTTTAACACTAATTATTCCTTTTAATTCTGGCATCGGTTTTATGTAATTTTTCGCTGCGCCTGTATCGATTAGTAGTTTTATTGTCTTTCCTGCTATCGATCGTTCTACGAACGGTAGCAGGGAGCTATTCCTAAAAAATTTATTTCCTGGAGCTGGTCATCGGTATCCGATACCTCAGACTCTGCCAGTGTTCGATAATCTTCGTCTAACTGGCATTTGGGAGCTTCTTCTACTGATATGTGATTAATTCATTGTTGTTTGGGCCCGGTGTATTTGAAATCTGGTTTTGGTATGGATCATTGTTTTGGTTTGCATATTGAGTCGGTTGTTTAAACCGCGAAGAAGTGTCAATATCCATAGGCTGTGGTGGCTCCTGCTTTATATTTGGGCTATTACCAATCTGAGGTTTCTGTTTGAAAAATGGAGTTTTCATGGGATTCGGAGAATTGTTCTCCATAGCGTTTCTCTGCTCGTATCGTTGAGTTCTTTCCTCAGATTTTTTTGCAAAGCTATTTGCGAATTGGAAGCGCTCATGGTTTGACTCAACTTCCTGTGCTAGAGCCAGAGCTGATGGCAAATCTTTAGGTCTTGCCGAAAACAAAATATCGCTAAGGGATTTTTTTGTGCCAGAAATAAATACTCTTAATGCGTCGGCTCGATATTTTTCATTAAGGGGCGCAGCTATGGTGGAATCATATGTCATGATTGTTTTGTTTATTAGGAGTGTCAATTTTGTTTATACAACACATGTTTTGTGTGCCCGCTAACCATTTCCACGCCGTGCCAAGTATATCAAGCGATCTTTTGTTTCTAAACTTCATCGGCTAAAGCCTCCTCAATTCATTCTGTATCCGCGTTATCTCATAGGCCAAAAAAGGCTGATACGGACTTGGGTTTGTCGAATTTTCGACGACTTCTTTTAAAACGGATATGGCCATTTGATATTTTTCTAATTCGATGACATGGACGAGTTTAGAGGTTCCGTTCTGGCGCGCGACTAACCCGGTTTCCAACATGACCACTCTTGACTTAGTGTAGTCTAGTATGGTTGTGTGACCCCACCAAAGTGGTAACATAAGCAATCTGTCGGAAGAGTATGTTTATCAATACTTCGAGTGGTTTTTATGAACTATCCTGCCTGACCTGGTTTTAACTTTGGTATTAAGATCTTCGGCTACTATTTCTTTTTTATATCTAGACGTTAGTTTCGAACCTAGCCGTTTATTAATCCTAACGTAGATGATTTCAACTGGAGCATAAATTTTGGCTCTTTGTTGGTAGTACTGTGAATTGTTTTATTGTACTAATCCACGGCTTTGAATATTAAATCCTCGAATTCCATTTCGTGGTGCTCTAACTTCAAGCATCTCATTCTCTCTGTATATGTGAATTGGAATCTTTCGATTTGACCGTAGCTAGATGAAACATATGGTGGAGTAGTGTGGACTTCTATCTCTAACTGATTATTTAAGATAAATTTTATTGATGCAGAATTAAAAGCCTTTTCGTTATCCATTACCACGGTTTTGGTCATCCTACTTTAAGGCGTTCTTTTGCTTTTGAGTTTACGAGTTTCACTTGCGCGTACTTAGAGAATTTGTGTATTGCGGTTAAAATAATTTTATTTTGGGTGGAATATAAGTCTATATAGTAAAAAATCCGATTTTCCCAATAAGGAAAAAAAAAAGATATGTTTTGTGAGTTAAAAGCAACGTACTTTATTATTTGAATGAAAACTTAGAACTGGTTACAAAAATGTCTTATGGTTATATTTATAAGCTAAATTTGGGAGCCCTTTGGTGGCGTGATTGATATTTGGATGATTTGATTGGTCCGAAATTAATTGCTGAGTTAGCGTTCTCACGCTTTTGGTTGTTAGGGGGACAATAATTATTTCAAGTGTTTAACTGTTTATGTTAATTTTATGGATTAGCGTTCATACGCTTTGGTTTTGAGGGGGACAATTGTTTATAAAAACGGATGTTTACTTTAACGTTATGAATTTTAGGGGGGTCAAGTTATGTGGGTGATTGGAGTGGGAAATTGAGTGGTGTGAGTGGATGGAGTGGCGGATATATTACTATATGGATCATTTCACCTGGATATGTCGGAATGGGAGTTGGTTGTATTTCTTTATTCGGAGGTTGTCTTTGGTATTTCGAGAGTTTACACGTTTGGCAAGAGTTTACTTTTGCTTCTACCTTTTTATACCATACACCCATAGGGTGAAATGGTATATTAAAGTCGCCAAAATGTATGTAACAGGCAGAAGGAAGCATCTCCGACCCCACAAAGTATATATATTCTTGATCAGGATCAACAACCGAGTCGATCTAGCCATGTCCGTCTGTCCGTCCGTCCGTCCGTCCGTCCGTCTGTCCGTCCGTCTATCCGTATGAACACCTAGATCTCCGAGACTGTAAGAGCTAGAGTCACCAAATTTGGTATGTAGACTCGTGTAGTATGTAGAGTGATCAAGTTTATTTCAAATTTTTGCCACGCCCCTTTCCGCCACCGCAATTTAAAACCAGAGGGCCGGGGCTAACTTTGACCGCGTCAAAGTTTATATACCCTTGCAACTTTTTTGGTAACTCTTTCCTTACCTATAGCCATCAAAGTGGAAAAACGTTTTATCTAAAAAGGCTAATGTTTGCCAATGAACGGCCTACAATCTTAGCATAGGAAATAACGAAGATATCGATCAAAGTCACTGTTTTCCACCAAACGTTCCTATGGGAGCTATATGATATAGTCACCCGATCTTTATCAAATTCGGCACAGTCATTAACAGATATATTAAACTAACAAATGTTTAATTTAAAAGCAATCGCGGCAAAAGTAACGAAGTTATTGACAAAAGTCACTGTTTTCGAAAGATCGTTCCTATGGGAGCTATATGATATAGTCACCCGATCTTGATCAAATTTGGCATAGTCGTTTATATGTGTAATTAACTCACCAATATTAAATTTCACGACAATAGCTCAATAAATAACGAAGTCATTGAGAAAAGTCACTGTTCGTGACTTTGTCATTTGTATGGGAGCTATATGATATAGTGATCCGATCCGGCTGAATCCAAAATATACAACGCCTATTAGCTAGAGACCAACTATTCCAGCTAGAGACACCATATTTGGTATGTATATTCGCTTAGTAAATGCACACATTTTGTATGTATAGAAATTTTGCCACGCCTTTTTCCGCCCCCGTAATTTGAAAAACTTGATTATCTCCTGTATTTTTTTACCTTATGCAATCAAATTTGGCACACTTAAATTTAATACTAATATCTAGCAAATTTGATCAAAATCGGACAAAAAACAGTCGAGTTATGCATATAAACGTTTTTCCATAAGGCCGGAGTTGGCCGTTGGCTGGTGGGGGTGCTAGGGTGCTCGTATGATTGAGTGAGCGAGATACTAAGATATGCTTGTAAGAAGCATGTGAAAATGCATTTGTTTAATAAAGTTGAAATATTTGCTTTACTGGTGTATGGTATACCTAAGTCGGCGAGAAGACTTACTTACTTCATTCTTCATACCGGGGAAGATATACTCAGATACAATGTGTTTTTTATTTTCAATGGAATTTCTATGTGCTCTAAGGTGTTCTTTAATTATGATATCTTGTTGTTGAGTCTGATCATGGAAATCTATAGTTTGGATTTGTGTGAATCTTGCCTTGTAATTCCTGAAATGCTCCGGAAATATTTGTTGAATTTTCCCCATGATACTTTCGGAAGTGAAAATACCATTTACTATTCTCGGATCCATTTTTATACTCTGCAAAAAGGGTATATTAATTTTGGTCAAAAGTGTGCAACGCATAGAAGGAAGCATATCTGACCATATAAAGTATATGTATTCTTGATCAGCACGACGAGACGAGTTCAAATAGCCATGTCCGTCCGTCTGGATCAACGCAAACTCCTCCTAGACCGTAAGAGCTAAAAAGCTGAAATTTTGCATGTAGGCTTGTATATACTGCACAGTTTGTATATCTCGGATTAAGCCGGATTGGATCGCTATATCATATAGCTCCCATACAAATGGCAAAGTCACAAACAGTGACTTTTTTCAATAACTTTGTTATTTTCTTAGCTAATGTCGTGATTAATATTGGTGAGTTTATTACACATACAAACAGGGTTTGAAAACTGCGAAAACTGTCAATAGTTTTGCTGTGTGCTTCTGCTTCGGAAACTATGAACAGTCAAATTTGATCAAGGTCGAGTGACTATATCATATAGCTCCCATCGGAACGATCGGTCGAAAACAGTGACTTTGATTAATAACTTCGTTATTTCCTAAGCCATTTTTTCGCAAACATTAGACCTTTTACACAAAAAATTTGCAAGGGTATACAAACATTGACGCGGTCAAAGTTAGCCCCTGGCCCTCTGGTTTCTTTTAAAATGGTAACAAGATCGTCTTCAGAATAATTACTTCTCACTATTGTATGCCTGTGATATGTGGGGAACGGTATTTCGAAGGTGGTGGATTCATTATCACCAGTGAGGTTAAACAATTGGTTTTTAAAGACATTAATGGGAATTTCCATTGCTGGAATGAGTTCATGCCCTAAGCTTTCATCACTGTGGACTGTAGCAGACGTACTACTAGCATTTATGCTGATAAGGTTTCTAGAGAGTGGGTGTGCTACGACATTTGAGCTACCCGGTTTATATTTCAATTCGTAGTTATATTCCTCCAGGTAACTTTTCCATTTCTTCAGCTTTATGTTGTTATTTTTTGCACGGGAAAGAAATGTAATTCCATTCTGTTCTGCTCCTAATGCGATGTTTGAGGCATCGGTGGTTAGATGGAACTCTTGTTTAAAATCAGGGTATGCTAGCATAACGTCTTGTGACACTAATGCATTTTTTACTTTCTCAAAGGCATAAATTTCGGCTTCGCCGAATCGGATTTCGATCTTGCTTGAGACATTTTTCATTTTTCTTGGCTCTGCCATGTTCTCCTCTTAATAACGCAGTCAAGGGTCTAGCTAATTTAGAAAAATCTTTGATAAATCTCCTGTAATAACTAGCTAACTCCTTGGTTTTAACTCCTTTCCTTGAAATTACTACGAAGTCAACGCAATGCTTAGGAATTTGCATTTATCTACTTGGACCTTCATATTTGCTTTGGACAAAGTAGAAAATACTAGAGCTAGATGTCGGAAATGCTCTTCCTCCGATTGACTGAATATTATTATGTCATCAATGTAGACGTAACAGATTTTTCCAATGAGATCTCTCAAAATATCATCGAGAGCTCTTTGGAATACTGATGGGGAATTCTTTAGGCCGAAGGGGAGTCTTGTGAACTCGTATTTCCGTCCATTCACAGCAAATGCCGTTTTTTGGATATCAGATTCCTTAAGGGAAATCTGATGGAATCCGCTCTTTAGATCAAGAACAGAGAAATACTTATTGTTGCCCAACTGCGCAACCATTTCTCCGATTTCGGGGATAGGACACCTATCCGAAGCTGTAACTGCATTGAGCTTTCTATAATCGATGACCATCCTATATTGGTTGTTCCCAAGGCTGTCACTCTTTTTAGAGACTATCCACACAGGCGAATTATAGGGCGACCGTGAGGGTCGTATCACTTTAACCTAAAAAATTAACAGTGTCCTCAATTTGTGGCTGTTGAGGCTCCTGTGATTGTGGTCTGGTTTCCTCTTTGTTCTGCGGGACTAACTCTGAGTTGTCTCCTTGTGAGGTAAAGTTTTCCTCCTGCTGTTGATATTCTCGAACCTCAGAGTATGGAACTAATTCAAAAAGGTCTTCTTGGCCCTGGTAAGCAGCCTGATAATCGGACATATCGGAACAATGCTATTCTTGAGGCGGTATGGTGATATATTGCATACCTGACATACGTTTTGCATTAGTTTCTGATTATAAAAGTTGTTGTTGTTATAAGGTTTGGTTGGTTGCTTGTGGCGGAAGCAAACCATGTTGAGAATTCTTCACGACTACCTGAGAATTTGTCAAGATTTTTACAATGTCTGGCACTTTGTCTAATTCATGTCAATCATCCTGAACGCCAGCTGTCTGGTCCCTAAAGGGAAAGTGTCCTGGCTGAGAATAATTTAATTGCTTCACTATTTCTCATAACTGAGACGACAAAATATTCTGGATGGCTACATCTAATCCTTGAATTGACAGTGCCTCTATTCTATTTGCGGTTGATGCACTTGAGGTGGATGCTGTCGGAGCATCAGAAGCTGCTGCATGAATACCACCCTGCTGGAGGACTGCTGCTTTAACCCAGTTGTCTTTAGTCATTTTGAAAAAGATATTTTAAACCAGGTTTACTTCAAGGAAATAAGTGCTACGATATCGCGAATATTATGACGTCACGAAAAGTATAGCGGTATGTCCGAAATTGCTTTTGGTACTTAAATGATAGTTTGTGGTATTATGCAAAATTTGCAATATTATATGGTTATTTCTTTTTTTTTTCTTTTCTTTTTTAGAAAAATTTAGAATTATTTCTCTTCTTTTTTTTTGCATTACTTATTAGAAGTTTCTTTTTTAATTTTTCATTCTTTTTCTTTTTTTTTTTTCGTTTTGGTTCACAATTTTTTCTCCCACTGTGTCTACACAAAAAATTTGTATACCCTTGCAAAAAGGGTATACTAATTTTGGTCAGAAGTGTGCAACGCATAGAAGGAAGCATTTCTGACCATATAAAGTATATGTTCACGCCACCGGGTGAACAGCAGTGAGTGGCGAAGAGCAGTGAGGAGTGAGGAGAGTTTTTTGATCCTCGGCATCTACGGTCACACCAGGAGGGGTGACTTGATTTTTCCTATGGGCATCGCCATTATTCTAAGACGAGATTTTAACCCGAACACCCGTTCTTCTCCTGGAATTTGCCTTTTGTTCTCGAATTGTAAATCTGTTCAACCCGCAGCCATCTCGTGTGTGTCGGGACATATCACTTAAAGAAATAAATCATAATAGAATTAAAACGACATTGGCACCCGCCAACCACTTGCGGCTTATTTGGGTCCTTCCGCCCCTCCACAAACATTGGTCCTTCGAGCCGGATATCCTTCCGCTCCTCCAGCTTGCATCGGCGGAATTCTTGATAAGTACAAAAATTTCATTATTCATTTCATTTGCCCCTACATACTAATAAAAGTGTGAGGTTTTCCCGCTTTTCCATAGCGACCTACACACTTTTATATATTGTATGTACATACCTGACCTGTTCCAAGGTTACATGGTAGTTCCTAATCCTTAGCGTGTTTGTCCAACGTTCTCGTTCTACATTCCACGATTACCCATTTTTATTTATGTCTTTTCCTCGCACTTGTCCAATTCCACTTTTTTACATATGCATTCACATGTACATGTAGTTTCCACAGCTGTTTGCCAAGTCCGCGTAAATGTTTAAAAAACAAAAAAAAAAAAAATATTAAAGTGTTATAAAAAAATAGGAAAAAAATAGTAATCAAAGTGTTCACCGCGTTTTCTTATGTGTTGGAATAATTATTTTCATGCCAAACTAATTTCCGCACGCGCGTATCAACTTACATACATACATCGTCATCTGTTGATGTACGCGCATATGTACATATCCATATACATATAATTCCTTCGCACATTTACCACAAAACTAACAAAAATTTAAATAACAATTAACGTATGCACCGCGAATTCTTGTGTGTCCGAATTGGTTCAATTGCAAATTAATCTCCTCACGCGCGTATCCACTTACATACATACATCGTCATCTGTTGATGTACGCGCATATGTATACATCCATATACACATAATTCATTCGCACATTTACCACAACACAAAAGGCAAAAAAAATATTTTTTAATAGCACTTAACGTATGCACCGCGATTTCTTCCGCGTTCGAATTGGTTGCGAAATTAATTTCCTCACGCGCGTCTTTGAAAACCGGTGCACTTGCTTACATATGTATATACATACATACTTACATAGTCATACATTGCACATATGTACATATTAGAGACCTGCACGAGCACATTCGAAACGGAAAACGAAATCCCTCTACACTTTCGGAACTCGTTTTCACACTTACTCGTATTTGTAAATCGAGTATATTAAGCATCTCAAACGAACGAATGAGTTTAAACGAGCAGGGCATACCGAAAAATCCGGTAAAGCAAATCCGAGCATATCGAGAAGCAAATACCGAAAATCGAACCGAGTACTAGGTACTGTTCAAATGTCTTGCTCGTTCTCGGTATACCGAGTTGTGAAGCAAGTACCTGACAGCAGACTCAATGTCTATAATATGAAACATCTGAAAATAGATTCATTTTATAAAAATATTTACAGTATTTAATAAAAATAAAAACATGATTTTATTATAAATTTAACAATAATATCTTAACGTACACAGATGAATATTAAACTAATTTTAAAAGTACTCTTAGTACACTAGTACATATATACATACATTCAATTTTTTACAAATTGATACTAAAAAAGGACAGCACAGTTAGTTAGTTTTACACATAAATATCAACAATCATAAACTTAATTTAAGCAGACTTACATTATTCGAATTATTTTGCAGATTTTCTTTGCTGTTTATTTTTGTACGCACAAAAAAAAGATACACACTTTGCAACTACTCCAGTGAGATTAAAACAAAACCGAAATTAAAGTATGACCATACTCACGAGTACTTGTAAGTACCAAGTAACTTGAAAGAAGTACCGTATTCATTTGTTTCGTTTGTAGTCTTTCTTATTTGTTTCGGCTTGCTTTGATTTTGTTTTTGTTTGTTCGACTTTATACATTCAGGAACTACGAAACACAAAACTTCGAGACTTTTCATCTCGTTTCATTCGTTCCGAAGCAATATTATCAAACCAAATATAGGAAAATTTGTAAGTATTTGAAAGACTGAGGCAAATGAGTGTATTCGTACAGGACTCTAGTACATATCCACAACACATAATCCATTTCGGTGTCGCGCATTGATTTAACACAAAAAAAAAAACGAGGGGAAAGGAACCCCACATCCAATTAAATGACAAATTACTTACGTTTTTTTGTTAACAACGCGTGTGCATACATATCTATATACTCACCTGTGTACTTACGCATGTACGTACAGTGGCTCACAGCTTATTCGACCCACCTAATATTTCAAACTTTAAAGCAACATAACTTTTTTTCCAGTGGTGATATTAACAAAAATTAAATGCACTTATGATTGTTAATGTTTAAACTTAAGAAAACAATCTTCATTTATTATATATTATTTCAATTTTACGATAGGGTTAACAAAAACTAAAAAAAAAGAACAATTCTATGTCACAGCTTATTCGACCCAACTAATTTAAAGAGTCACTATTCTAGATGTAAGTCATATTTGTAATATTTCAATATTTGGTGTGGCCTCCCTTCTGTTCTACAACAGCTTTCAGCCGGTTTGGAACTGATGCAACCAGTTTTCGGGTAATTTCCGAGCCAATTTTGGCCCATTGGCACGTGAGTCGAGTCGTGATATCGATAGGCGGCTCAAGCGCGCCAAATTCAAATCACATTATTTCCGATTCCCTTTTTTCGCCTTATTATATACCCGTCCATATTTATAAATAAAGATACATATAATTTCTTCCGGTCATTATTTTGCCAAATATACATATATCCGTCCATATTTATAAATTATATATAATTTTTTCCGGCCATTATTGTGTGGACATATATATTTATATCCGCCCATATTTATATATAAATACATATATATTTTTTCCAGCACTATCGTGCCCACATTTATATATCCGTCCATATTTATAAATCATATATATAATTTTTTCCGGCCATTATTTTGCGCACATATATATATCTGGATCCAGATTTATATAAAAACGTATTTTCTTTTTATCCTATACATCTTTATTTATATATTTCATCCGTGTTTTGTTTTATACGTACTCCCATCGTTACTTACGAATCCATACAAACTTGTTTTGTAATCATTTCGCTTCGTCTACGTGTAAGTTTTGATCCGCACTCGTGCGTTCGTATATTGTTCCGCATCTATCCCCATTAAATGGGCTCCGTTTCCGAGCCACACGCGTGAGAATTCTCCCGCAATCCTGCGGTACACAGTGAGAAAGTTCTTGCGTCCTCATACAGTCCACTTCTCATTTTCTGTGGTTTTTCCAAAACCAAAAAAAAATGAAGTAAGTAAGTCGTCTCGCCGACTTGGGTATACCATACACCAGTAAAGCAAATATTTCAACTTTATTAAACAAATGCATTTTCACATGCTTCTTACAAGCATATCTTAGTATCTCGCTCACTCAATCATACGAGCACCCTAGCGCCCCCACCAGCCAACGGCCAACTCCGGCCTTATGGAAAAACGTTTTATGCATAACTCGACTGTTTGTTGTCCGATTTTCAAATCAAATTTGGTATTTTGCGAGATATTAGTATTAAATTTAAGTGTGCCAAATTTGATTGCATAAGGTAAAAAAATACGGGAGATAATCAAGTTTTTCAAATTACGGGGGCGGAAAAGACCGTGGCAAAATTTTTATACGTACAAAATGTGTGCATTTACCAAGCAAATATACATACCAAATATGGTGTCTCTAGCTGGAATAGTTTTTGAGATAAACGCTTTTTTTAAATTGCGGGGGCGGAAAGGGGCGTGGCAAAAATTTGAAATAAACTTGATCACTCTACATACTACACGAGTCTACATACCAAATTTGGTGACTGTAAGAGCTAGTCTCCGAGATCTAGGTGTTCATACGGACAGACGGACATGGCTAGATCGACTCGGTTGTTGATCCTGATCAAGAATATATATACTTTGTGGGGTCGGAGATGCTTCCTTCTGCCTGGTACATACATTTTGGCGACTTTAATATACCATTTCACCCTATGGGTGTATGGTATAAAAAGCGCACAAACTCGGTGTTCGTCGGTAAGATCGTCCCCTGAGTATGTCCACGGAGCCGTCCAAGACTGCGCCGAAGTCTAACAGTCTTTCGTCTCCCTCTGCAACTCCGGAGAAGGTTCGGCCTCCGATAACTCCGGTGACCGTGAAGCGTACGGATATTTCGCGCAAGTTCTCGTCTGTTCGCAGCCGCAGCGAATCCCCAAGATCCCGTCCGTCTTCGTCCAGCCTACCTAAGGGTCGCAGATTCTCGGTTAAAGACTCGAGTGAACACAAAGGTCGTTCCAAGCTTTCAACCCAGACTCAGATCCCGCACGTTGTTGTGACGCACTGTTCTGACGCTCCCGTCACCCGATCCGTATCACAACAGCACAGAGAACACTCCAGAATGTCCCTCTCCGATTTCATTCTGGCGTGCGACGCATTGACTCTGTTCGAAGCTCGGGAGAGTGAAGCTCTAACTTCTGAAGTGCCCTTGTTTTCCATTAAAATGCACTTAGAGCAGCTCAAATCCCTTTGGTCAACTGTCGAGATGGAATACTCCCGTTGTCACAAGGCCTTGACAGTCCATACCGACGAGGAAAGCTTGGCAAACATAAGCCACATCAAGGCGAAGCACGAATACGCTTATGCGGCGTATGTGCGATGCGGGACGTTGTTCGGAGAACGCATCGAACAGCTCTCGGCACAGATGACGAGTCTTATGCGTCAGCCAACCGCTCCGTCGGGGCCGCCGGGCCATAGAGTTTCTCCGTGTGAGGTGGAGACATTTGATGGCGACAGCCTAGCATGGCCCACATTCCGCGATTTGTTCGCCGCCATTTATATCGCCAATCCGTACTTGTCACAAGTGGAGAAGCTCTATCATTTGAACACCAAGACGCGAGGGGAAGCGAGAACCATCGTGGCTAAGTCCCCCTGACGAATGAGGGTTTCCAGGCCGCGTGGGAGAACCTCACCGCACGGTACGAAAATAGCCGTCTGCTTGTCATAACTCAAGCCAGACAACTCCTTCAGATTCCCGCGGTGGCACAAGAGTCGGGCAAATCCTTGCAAGAGCTGCAGACTGCGTTTCAAGGGTGTCTTACCGCGCTTGAGCGTTCGGGTGTTAGTACTGAGAATTCGGATGTCTTACTTATCGCCATCTGCACTAGCAAATTGCCGAAGGCCACAATCCTCCTGTGGGAGCAATCAGTGCCAAATCAGACTGTCGTCTCAAATTGGTCCGATTTGAACCGATGTCTTACCGATCGGTATCGTGTCCTGGATGCCACCGAAGAACATAAGTCGGCCCCAAGTGTGCAAGCCATCCTCATTGGCCCCCGCAAATCCTCTGCAACGATGAAGGTCCAAGCGTTCCCCGCGAAAGCTCAGCTCAAACCGGCGTCTTGTAAGCTGTGCCATCGGGAGAATCACCCAATACGGCTCTGCCCTAGTTTTCTTGATATGCCTGTTCAGAGGCGTCTGGAAACCATTAGACAGCAGGGACTTTGTCTGAACTGTTTTGCCCGCGGTCATCAAGTGAAGGGCTGCTCCAGTGCGCATAATTGCCATACCTGCAAGGAACGTCATCATACTCTGTTGCATCCTAGTGATGTGTCCGTGCCCTCGCCGTCCGCTGCGCAAGTCCCACCATCCAGCGCCACAGAGCGTCCGTCCACGAGCACCCAGCTCACAAATGCTCAAAGTTATTTTCCATCTACCCACTGCACTGCGATTGTCACTCTGCATCATCGTGGTGTGGATGACCATATTCGGGCGTTGATCGACTCTGGGGCCGATTCAACTTTTCTCTCCGAGCGTGTCTTCAACATGGTCCAGCCCCCCTTTTACCCAGTAGACGCCGCGGTTACTGGCATGGGCCAGAGTGATGGAGGCTGCGCAGACAAGGTGTGTCTGCTAATGCTGTCTCCCCCGTGTGACAGACTGAACAAGATTGAGGTCTCCGCCCTGGTCGTATCCAAATTATCAGGGGCCATTCAAACGGCTCCATTCCTTAATACGGTTCCGACGCAGTGCCTCAATCGCCCCCTGGCTGACCCGTACTACAACAAGCCCGCGCCTATTGACATGATTATCGGTGTAGATCTGTTTCCCCACATCCTCGGAGAACGGATCAAAAAGGATATTAGTGAGTTCGTCGGGCTAGAAACCATCTTTGGATGAGTTCTGTGTGGGGCTATCATGCCTGACCCTCCGGTGTCTCGATCAGTTTCCGCTGCACAGACGCGAGTTAGTCCAGAAGCAAAACTTGAGGTACTCCTCACCAAGTTTTGGGAGGTGGAAGACCTTCCCGCAAAGCCGGAAAAGGAGGATGACGTATTCTGCGAGCGGAACTTCCAGGAGACCACCCAAAGAGGGAAGTACGGCCGATATGTTGTGTCCCTACCGTTCAAAGGTCCGAATAGCGTCGACTTGGGCCACTCAACACCGATCGCGCTGGCTCAATTCCTGCGGAATGAAGCACGCCTTCACAAGGATTCCGTCCTAAAAACGCAGTACGATGCCATTATTCAATAGTACGAGGAATTGGGTCACATGATTCGGGTGACGCCGCCTCAAGGTGGGAAAAACTTCTATCTCCCCCATCACGCGGTGTTTAAGCCCGATAGCACCACCACTAAGGTACGCGTGGTATTTAACGCGTCGAGCCCCTCCACACAAGGCGTCAGCCTCAACGATGTTTTGCACACCGGCCCCACTCTTCAGGCCGACCTCACGCTTCAGGTACTGAAATGGCGGTTCTTTCAATTCGTTTTCAACGCCGACATAACGCAGATGTACCGACAAATCCGAGTCGACCCCAGGCATACCCCTTTCAGCGAATCCTCTACCGAAACAGCTGCGGCAATATTCAGGATTATGAGTTACAAACTGTCACGTTTGGGGTTAACTGCGCGCCATTCTTGGCGATCCGAGTCCTTTTACAACTGGCACAAGACGTGCAAGCGATGTATCCTCAGGCGAGCGAAATCCTTCGGAACTACATGTATGTTGATGATGTCCTTGCCGGCGCTCACACTGAAGCCGACGCCCGTCTCGCCATACGAGAGCTTCAAGCGACCCTCCAATCTGCGGGCTTCCCGCTTCGGAAGTGGACTTCCAATAAGAAGGAAGTACTTCAAGCCATTCCGAGAGAGCACCTGCTGCGAGAGGACTTTCTCGAGCTGGAAGACGCGAGCACTGCAAAAACCTTGGGCATCCGCTGGCAAGCTGCCGAAGACGTCTTCTTCTTCACCGTAGCGGACCCCCCCTTGAAGGAGTCGATCACCAAGAGGCAGGTTCTGTCCCATATCGCTAAACTCTTTGACCCCGCTGGTTGGCTAGCCCCATTTGTCATCCGAGCGAAGATATTCATGCAACAAATCTGGCTTACCGAACTGGGCTGGGATGATGTTCTGCCGCCTCTCCTGCTGCAGCAATGGCACGAATTCCTGCAGGATTACCCAGGCCTCAGTCGACTCCGCATTCCCCGTTGGCTAAACACCAGCGATAAGCTCTCGTGGGAGCTTCATGGCTTCTGTGACGCGTCACAGAAAGCGTATGGAGCAGCCCTATATGTGCGGGTTCGGTGCGGCGATCAAGTAGACGTCCATTTATTAACGGCTAAGACCCGTGTAGCTCCAGTCAAAACAGTCTCGCTGCCTCGGCTGGAGTTGTGCGGAGCGGTTTTGCTAGCCGATCTCTGGGCGTCGATCGTTCCTGAACTCCCAATCCCACCTGCAACCTCCCAGTTTTGGACCGACTCTACCATCGTGTTGGCTTGGCTCAATAAACCCCCGTGCAGTTGGTCCACCTTTGTGGCCAATCGGGTATCCAGCATCTCCAAAAGCACCAGTAGCCAAAGCTGGTCACATGTGCGCTCCGAGGACAACCCCGCTGATCTGGCGAGCCGTGGGGTCTCCGCGGCCGAGTTATCGGCCAGCAGACTCTGGTGGCATGGGCCGGACTGGCTCCAACGAGCCCCCGAGTATTGGCCAACTCCCCATAACGAACTCCCAGACACCCAGCTGGAGCAACGAGTCCAGTGCCACACCACCGCGACCACCCTACTCGAGGACGTCAGCGAACGTTTCTCGGATTATGGTAGGGCATTACGAGTCATCGCGTACATCCTACGCTTCGCCACCAAAAGGATTTCGACGCCTTCCACGGTTCACCTCACCAATGACGAACTTCTCTCCGCCGAGCGCGCCTTGATTCGGACCTCTCAGCGTCGGGAATACCTCGCGGAGATACGGGCCCTGGGGGAAGGCCATCATCCAGCACGCTACTCAATCTGAATCCATTTCTCGACCAGCATGGGTTACTCCGCTCCTGCGGACGACTCCGGGCCGCTGAGTCCCTCCGATATGATGAACGTTACCCTATTCTCCTCCCCTATAGTACTCATTTCACTCGCCTGCTTGTCGAATTCGCCCACCGCATCACGTTGCATGGCGGCAATCAACTGATGGTGCGGTATCTGCGCACCAAATTCTGGATCCCACGGATCAAGAACATGGTGAAGTCCCACCTCAAGGGGTGCAAAGTCTGCATCGTTCATCGTCGACGACTACAGACCCAGATGATGGGTGATCTCCCTCGAGAACGCATCACGTACTCCAGGCCCTTCACCCACACGGGCATTGACTTCGCAGGGCCGTTCGAGATCAAAAATTACACCGGGCGTGCGTGTCTCATAACTAAGGGTTATGTCTGCGTCTTTGTGTGTTTCAGCACGAAGGCGATCCATCTCGAGGCTACCTTCGACCTCATCACTGAACGATTTCTCGCAGCCTTCTCTCGGTTTGTCGCACGGAGACAATGCCCACAGCGCATTTACTCCGACAATGGCAAAACCTTCGTAGGGGCCTCAAAGGTGCTCGAAAAAGATTTCCTGAACGCCACCAAGCTTGATATAATGAAGGCATTTCCCCAGCACATTTTATCCTGGCAGTTCATTCCGCCAAGCGCGCCCCATATGGGAGGGCTGTGGGAAGCAGGGGTCAAAAGTTTTAAGACCCTGTTTTACAAGTCCTCTTGCACTGTCAAGTACACCTTCGAGGAACTTTCCACTCTCTTGTGTAGGATCGAAGCGTGCCTAAACTCCAGGCCAATCTATCCCATGAGCGAGGATCCAGAGGATCTGCTGGCCCTAAGCCCGGGACATTTCCTGATTGGAGGACCGCTCTTAACCATTGCGGAACCGGAAATTCTGGTCGAGCCTATGTCGCTGATCAACCGATGGCAGCGACTGAAGGCAATCCAGCAGGCTTTCTGCCGCCGCTGGAAGAGTGAGTACCTCAAGGAGCTTCACAAACGGAATAAGTGGAAATCACCGACTCGCAGCCTCCAGACCGGCGACCTCGTGATCGTGTCCGAAGATCATCTCCCCTCCAACGAGTGGCGCTTAGGGCGAATTGAGCGCACTCTGCCCGGTGCTGACGGTCTTGTCCGAGTGGCTGATGTCACCACAGCACGTGGGTCTATCCGAAGACCCGTAGCGAAGCTCATTCTGTTGCAAGACAGCAGGAGTCCTGAGCCTAAAACCTTATCGTGACTCCCAATCCCGCTCCGCTTCCCCAGAAGGCGCACCCGAGATCTCTCTCTCCTCCCTGCTCCACGCCAGGACGACGACTGTCATGTTAACAGCAGTCCTCCGGTTGGGCAATGGCTCGAAATCCTTCGAGACCCGCGTCGTCCTCGATATGTGTGCGGCTGAAAGCCGCATCAATCTCCCCTTTGCCCGGTCCCTGGGGTTGGCTGTGACCAAGGTCGGGGTCGACCAAGCCTGCACGGCCGTCCTCGAGCGAGGTCCGACAAGACGTTCCGACGGAACGTTATATTCCGGGTCGAAGAGGACTTGCTCATCCGCACTCCCATCCGGGAAGTGTCGGCGCCGGTCCGGGAGAAATTCGCCACCCTGATCCTGGCCGGCCGATAGAAATAGGGGTCAGATCCTTGGATGAATCCTTGGATCCTTCCGCCCCTCCACAAACACTAAGAATGATTTTATTTCTTTTGGGGTTTTAGGGATCGGAAAATTTTGAATTCCTTTGACTTAATTTGGGTTAGGTTTTATACCTTCTGTTGTTATTATATGACTAAGGAATTCTGTTTCTTTTTTCATAAATTCGCATTTGTGGAGTTGGAGTTTAAGATTAGCTTCTCTTAGTTTGAGTGATAGTATGTGTTCCTCCAATGAAGTGGAGTACACTATAATGTCATCCAGATAAACAAGACAATCCTTATAAATAAGGTCTTCCAAAAGATTATTCATGCATCTTTGGAATGTTGCCGGGGCATTTTTAAGACCAAATGGCATAAGTGTGTATTCGTAATGGCCATGTTTAGTTAAGAAAGCTGTTTTCGCAATAGATTCAGGATCCATTTGAATTTGATGAAATCCCTTAGCTAAATCAATGGTGGTAAAGTATTGGCATTTTCCCAGTTTGTCAAGAATTTCATCCATGACTGGTATTGGGAATTTGTCATCTATTGTGATTTAATTTAAATCTCGGTAGTCAATGACTAATCTGAATTTTTGTTTGTTGGAAGCATCTCCTTTTTTTGGAACGATCCAAATGGGTGAACAGTAGGGTGAGTTCGATTTTCGAATGATACCCTGTTCGATCATTTCATTTATTTGTTTGTTGATTTCTATATCAAATTGTATGAATTCCAATTCAACTGCCGCCGTGTGCAGACGTGTTTTTTAATGCACTCCGCAAAAATTGAGTGTAAAAAAAAAAAAAAAAAAACAGTCTGCGTTTGCAAAAAGTTGTGTAGGGCTCTCAGTCGCCTCAGAGACGCCTATTTACAATCATATTGCTATTAGATTGCTCTAATAGCAATAAATACTAAGTTGCAACAACAAAGTGCGTAATTTTTACAAAAGCCATGTCCACCAATTCGGGCCCAAGCTCTCTCGATCTCCACCAACAACAGCTACAAGAACTAATTGTACAACAACAACGGGAGCGTCGACTCTCGGTCCAACGCAACAATGCGTACTTTTCGGTGGTGTCGCCGACCCCACCGAATGCTAACGTAAGCAATAACACCGAAAGTGCCAGCCACTCAGCAATTAACAGCAACCTACCGTGGAGAGAGCAGTGTGCTTCTCCATCAATATCGATAACTGGGTCACCGATTGCACCAACCAGCACCGTCAGCTCGTTGACAGCAACCAGCACCGTCAGCTCGTTGACAGCAACTACTGCAACGTCTGCCGAAGTATTGACCTGCCTCAAGCCGTCAACGACAAGTCGCCCAGAGTCAGCCACAATAGTAAACCCAACGACTTCTGTCCAAACTGGAATGGACAGATATATTAAAATAACTAAGCGGAAGCTAAGCCCGCAAAAGAAAAAAAGTGGCAATACGCCGAAAATAACCGAACCAAATGAACGAGTAGCACCCCTTAGCGGGAATCGTTTTAAAATTCTTGCCGATCAGCAAGACGATCAAGCCGGCGCTGTAGATAAAGTTAAATCGGCTAGACCACCCCCTTTTTACATCCGTGGAGCCAACTGCAGCGCCCTGATTTCGAAGCTAGTAGAAACAGTAGGGGCAAATAACTTTGTTGTAACCCCTCTCAATAGGGGTAACATTAAAGAAATTAAATGTCAAGCCCAAACTGAGGACAATTTCCGCATCATCGAAAAGTACCTCCGTAATGCTAACATCAACTTCTATACCTACCAACTAAAAAGCAGTAAAGGGCTTCAGGTTGTGTTATAGGGGATTGAGCCATCGGTCCCTACTCAAGAAATAGCAGACGCGTTGGTCGAAAAAGGGTTTGCGGTCAAGTCCGTTGTCAACATCATCAACAGGAACAAAGTAGCACAGCCGCTCTTTCAAATCGAGCTCCAACCAGATGCAAAGCGGTCAAAGCCAAATGAAGTGCACCCGATCTACAACCTACAGCTTCTACTGCACAGAAGAATCACCGTAGAGGAGCCCCATAAGAGACGCCAACCACCGCAGTGTAAAAACTGCCAGGAATACAACCACACCTCTAACAATTGCAATCTTAGGTCAGTGTGTGTTGGCTGCGGCGAACATCATGAAGATGGCATTTGCACCAAGGACAGAAACAACGTCGCACTAAGGCTATGCAGCAACTGTGGAGGGAACCACACGGCCAACTACAGAGGATGTCCTGTCTTCAAGGATCTTAAATCGCACCAAAACGGGCGCAAACCCCCAGCTGGACCAAAAATTACCTTCGGAGGTTTTCTTCGCCAAGGCTGTTAGATCATCTAACATGACTGCTACAACCAGTCCTAGTGTATCCTTCGCTAGTGTGCACCGAACTGGACAGACGGAGCCCGCGAAGGAGACCCCGTCTCTCCACCATCTACAGAATCCGCAACCTAGCGCACCAGAGCTTGGCCAGCAAACTCCAAGTGGCTTAGAGGCCCTATTGATCTCACTCAATCAAAACATGACCACTTTTATGACGTTCATGCAAAACTGTATGCACGAACTGATGCGGAATCAAAACCTGCTTATCCAGAAGCTTATCGAGAATAAATAATGGCTTCCCTACGTCTATGTCTTTGGAATGCTAACGGCATCTCCAAGCACGAAAATGAACTGCAACTATTCCTAGACTCAAGTGAAATCGACGTTTTGCTGATTTCGGAAACACATTTAACATCAAAAAATAATTTTCAAATACCAAAATATACCTTCTATGCAACAAACCATCCACACGGAAAAGCTCATGGCGGGACTGGTATCCTAATCAAAAACCGTATAAAACACTCGTTCCTCAACAGATTTGAAACACAGCACCTACAAGCAACTGCTATAACCGTCCAAACCAGCTGCTGCAACACTACATTGGTTGCCCTGTACTGCCCACCACGCTTCTCAATCTCTGAAAAGGAATTTACCGATTTCTTTAACACACTCGGAGATCGCTTCATTGCAGCAGGGGACTATAACGCCAAACATACGCACTGGGGATCTCACCTGGTAAATCCTAAAGGAAAGCAGTTGTACAACACAATAGTCAACTCTCTCAATAAGATGGATTGCGTCTCACCGGGTAGGCCTACTTATTGGGCCACAGATCCACAGAAAGTGCCTGACTTGATTGATTTCGCAGTGACCAAGAGGATTCCACGTAATCGGATCACTGCGGAAACACTGCTAGATTTAACTTCCGATCACTCTCCAGTGCTATTCACATTATTAACAAGACCTCAAGTACTTGATCGCCCATATAGGCTTACAAACAACAAAACAAATTGGCTTAAATTTAAAATGTACATGAGTGCCCACATTGACTGTTCGCCGAAATTGGATGCTGCAGAGGACATTGATATGTGCGTCTCTGCACTTGAGTCGATGATGGGAGCAGCAGCAAGAGTATCTACTCCACATGCCTCTGGGCTGGGCTCAAAGGAAATACATAGAAAAGCTCAGTCCAACCAGCACTAAACATCCTCTGTGGAAAGCCCACCCAACTTT
Organism: Drosophila willistoni; assembly: GCF_018902025.1. Classification (NCBI taxonomy): domain Eukaryota; kingdom Metazoa; phylum Arthropoda; class Insecta; order Diptera; family Drosophilidae; genus Drosophila; species Drosophila willistoni. Next base: position 52,388 of record NW_025814078.1, on the reverse strand, counting down.
AAACGCTCCTACAGAGACAATTTCACCGATAAGGAGTCCATAAGGAGTGGATGGGCCCGCAGTGACGAAGAGAGGGCATCCGTATTTGCCACACATCTTAAAATGGTTTTCCAGCCAAATCCAACATCAAACTCATCTGTACTTCCCCCTTCGAACACATTAACGGATAGTGAGTACTCGGAACTCCAATCGGACGAGATCACTGCAGTTATTAAAAACCACATAAAGCCGAAAAAAGCCCCTGGCCATGACCTAATCACACCGAAAATGATCCTAGAACTCCCTATCATTGCAATACAATATATCTGCAAACTGTTCAACGCTATAATAAAAATTGGCTACTTCCCAAGAACATGGAAAAAGTCCACTATCATCATGATTCCTAAAGTGGGAAAGGACAAAACCCAGCCATCATCCTATAGGCCAATTAGTTTGCTGCCATGTCTTTCGAAGCTTTTTGAAAAGGTCCTGCAGATCCGCCTAAACTCATTTCTGGCATCGGAGAACACAATCCCTTCACACCAGTTTGGCTTCTGCGAAAAACATGGTACAATTGAACAAGTCAATCGCATAACATCCGAAATACGAACAGCATTCGAACTAAAAGAATACTGTGCGGCTGTCTTTCTCGACGTTGCCCAGGCTTTCGATAGAGTTTGGCTGGAGGGTCTGATGTTCAAAATCCGGCAAAAACTGCCACAGTACACACACAAACTCATGGAATCTTACCTTTACAATAGGAAATTCGCTGTAAGATGTAATGGCTCCGTCTCCGCTGATTTTGAAATCAAAGCTGGTGTACCGCAAGGCAGTGTACTCGGCCCATTGCTCTACCTGCTGTACACTGCAGACTTACCAACGAGTTTAGGACTTACAACGTCCACTTTTGCCGATGACACGGCAATTCTTAGCAGATCCAAATGCCCAATACAAGCCTCTGCAAAACTAGAGGAACACCTTAAGGTGGTAGAGGAATGGCTAGCAACCTGGCGTATCCGGGTCAACGAGCAGAAATGCAAACATGTTACATTTACGCTTAACAGAAGAAGCTGTTCAGCTCTAATGCTAAACAATGTACCAGTTCCTCAAGCCGTGGATGTCACTTACCTTGGCATCCACCTAGACAGAAGACTAACTTGGCGCAAGCACATCGAAGCAAAAAAGTCACAGCTTAAACTGAAAGCGAGTAGCCTACATTGGATCATCAATGCTCGGTCCCCTCTACGTCTGGAGTATAAAGTCCTCCTATACAACTCCGTACTGAAACCCATCTGGACTTACGGAGCCGTACTATGGGGAAATGCAAGTACCAGCAATGTCGATATTATACAAAGAGCGCAGTCGAAGATTTTAAGATCAATCACGGGGGCCCCGTGGTATATACGAAACGACAACATTCAAAATGATCTAAATATACCTAGCGTAAAATCTGAAATAGGTACTCAACAACTAAAGTATTCTGCGAAACTGGATGCACACCCAAATGTTCTTGTCAATTCCCTTAAGCGAACTAATAATAGAACTCGTCTTAAAAGAAATGACAGACCACCCCAATAACAAGTGATTAGGGCCGCCTGCAATATCCCCAGGATTTATCTTAAGTACTAGTCTAAGAAAAATATCTCAAACTTGTTGTTAGGCTCTAATTTAAGAGTAGATTCAACAAATATATATTAAACGTTAAGAAAAAAAATTGTATGAATAGATTGTTTTATTGTACTCGTGAAAGTCAAATTTTCACCTTCGCGGTACTGAATGTCACTGAATTCGTACAAGACTTTTTTAAGTTTTTGTGTTTCTTCGTTGTTTAAATGGTCGAGTCTATACTCATTGCTTTCTATTATTTCATTTTCAATCGCAAAATTTGTGTCTGGGTCCCTCTCTGTAGGTGGGTCCAAACATTCTATGTTATGTTCCTATTCTATTTCTTCAATATCTCTGAAATAAATTGTATAGTTTCCTAGTTTTGCGTATTCTTCTTCGTAATTAATTTGAGCTTTGCAGGCTTTTAGGAAGGTTCTGTCTATCTACATGTCGTATTTATTTGAAAATTTATGGATATAAAAATTTTGTTCTGTTGGACAAAGTTTGCTGGGTGCAAGGAAAATTATTTCTTTTAATTCTACTGCTCCTTCAATCATGTGTATTTTGGAATCTCCTAAATGGGTTTTGTAATTAAAAAAATTTTCGGACATTATGTTTATTGAAGATCCTGAATCGACTACACATCTCAAAGGTTTATTATTCATTATTATTCTGATGAAGGACTTATCCCTATCTCTTCTTCCGATTGTTCAGAGGCATTCTGATGAAAATTTTCTGATGTGACCATTTTGCTAATTCCACTATTACTTTCTCTTTGCCTTTTTGTAGGCTGGTTTGCAACATTATTTTTTGGATAATTATTTTGCTGTTGATTATTAATTGGATTTTGAGCCCTGTCAATATTTAATTTTTGTTGAAATTCTTGGAAAAGTTTTTGGTTTTGTGTCGTATCTGATTGTTTTGTATGAGACGGAGTTGTACTGTGATATATGCCAAGACCGGGTTCCTTTTATAAAAATAATAATCCAAGATGAACACGTCAGTGTGCATGCATAGTCGTTTTTAGAATGATTCTTTATTCCAAATTATTATTTTGCTTAAGCTAAGTTTACATATACATTCTTATGCTGCGACTTATACGACAGCTACAAAAGAGAGGGAGAGTGTCAGTACATACATACATATTGTTGGAGCGCTTGCATCAAAGTGCTTGGTCAGCGTTCACACGCTGGCCTGGCTCTAGCTCATGTTACGCTTGTGCATACATTGCTTTTGTGAATATATGTATGTGCATATACAAATGTACATACATATATGATCATGCTTAGCTGTAGATTTATGTGAATATGTTTATGTACATACATCAATGTATATATATAAACATATTCATGTGCACAATTATATTTTAATGCGTATATGTTTAATTGTTTATACTTGCAACAGAGTGTTACAAGTTGAGCTCATTGTACTGAATGATTATTTGTATGAATTACTACACCTCCCCTTTTTAGAGAATAACGTAATATTATGGAGTTATTAATAATCATTAGATAATTAAGTAAAGGTAAAATACGGGTAAGGTAAATGTGTATATTAGGGGGAAAAAATTTTTTTTTTTTTGTGTTTTAGTTTGTGTCTGCTCAGACAAATTTTCTTTCTCTCTTTCTTTTCGAAATCATATGAATATATTTTCAATAATAGATGAATGCATAAAAAAATTTTATATATATATATTTTTTTTTTCTTATTACTTTTTGATATTTTATATTTATTTTATTTTTTTTTTAATCTATCTTTATGTACTTTTTGTATCCTACCTTTATTGTTTCTAATTTTTATATTGTTATTTTTACCTATTTCTACAACATCGAAGGGTCCTAAATACACTGAATCAAGCTTATGACCAGTTTCGTTTTTTAAGAAAACCTTGTCTCCTATTTCTATTTTAAAATCTGATACTTTTTTATCATTTATTTCTTTTTGCTTAATTTTATTGTTTTCTAAAAGTATTATAGCTCTTTTATACGCGTTTTCTAATCTAAACTTAACTTCCTTAGAATAGTCTTCTATATTATATATTCGATCTATAGTATTAACGCTATTAAATTGAATTGGTAGGTTACTTTGTCTACCAAATACTAGTTCATATGGACAATAATTATGTGTTACTGATGGTGTTGTGTTAAAACAATACACGAAATACTGTAACCATATGTCCCAATCAGTTTTATCTACTGAAATATATGAACGAATGTACTCGTTGAGGGCACTATGACTTCTTTCAACGGTACCTAATGTCTGGTGATGGTGTGCTGTAGATGTTATGTTATCTATTTTCAAATATTTGCACAGCTCAGTAATAATGGAATTTTTATATTCTGTTCCCATGTCCGTAATGAACGTCTTCATTGGACCGTACTTCAGAATAAAAGATTCGAATATGGCTTTTGCTACAGTTGTTGCACTCTTGTTTGCAACAGGAATTGCTACTAAATACTTCGTCAGGTCACATATTAATGTGATTGCGTATTCATTCCCATTTTCCGAATGTGGTAGTGGACCAATTGTGTCCACTATCACTCTGTCAAAAGCATATTGTGGAGTTTCGGTTATAATCATAGGTGATCGTGTATGTTTCGTCGTTTTCGACGTCAGGCATTTTGGACATTTATTAATGTACCTTTTTACATATTTAGTCATGTTTTTCCAATAATATCGTCTCTTTAGTTTTGCAATTGTTTTATTTATGCCTGTATGACCTCCTTGAATTGGATCTTCATGGAATGTAGACAATATAGCTTCTTTTTCTTCATCGTTTTGGATGAGGGTCACCGGCTTGAGTAGCGTTACTCTTAAAAATTGTAAAATTTGATTGCCCATATTTTTGAAAGATTCTATTGAAATAGTTTCAAAGATCTTTTCGCTCGGTGCCACTTTGACTTTGGTGATACTAAGTATACCGGCTTCTTTTTCGAGCCTTTGAAAAAACTGACCTAAGTCGAGAATTCCATTGGTATACATATCGCAAATGTCAATTCTTGCTATAACTTTCTTGCCATGTTTGAATGTGGTCGAGGAATCAGTTATTCGCAAGGTCACTACTTTTCGTACTTCGTCATTTACAATAACGTCATATACGTTGGGCTTGGAAGCTTTTTCAAGATTTTGCCTTGGCAATAGTTCTTGTTTATTTTCTGCGCAGAAATTGTTTTGTCTACTTTGGTACCTGGTAGTGACTTTCAGGACTTTTTTGTTCATGTGAATTAGATCGGGTATTGTTATCCTTGATAGGGCGTCTGCCACAAAGTTATCTTTACCTCTCAAATACTCTACTGTAAAGTCGTACTCTTCCAATTCTAGCCGCATGCGTGTTAGTTTTGAACTCGGGTTGACCATGGAGAACAAATATGTTAATGGTCTATGGTCTGTTCGCACTGTGAAATGTTTTCCATATATATATGGTCGAAAATATGTTATTGCCCAGTGTATTGCTGCTAGCTCTTGTTCTGTAGTACTCTTGTTGCTTTCACCTTTAGTGAATGCTCTTGATGCATATGAAACTGGAAGCTGGAGTCCATTATAGTTTTGTGTTAAAACTGCACATGCTGCACAAGCATTGTTTGCTTGCATCTGTGATTATGCAAAATTCTTTGCTAAAATCCGGGTACTGCAATAGATTGCATTGATGCATTTTCGCATTCTTCTGTCCATTCGAATAGAACATTCTTTTTACATAATCTTGTTATGTGCCGGGAATATTCGGCGAAATTTTTTATGAAACGTCTATAGTAATTGCAAAATGCAACGAAACGTCTAGCACTATCTGCATCATGTGGGACTGAATAATTCTTGATGACGTCAAATTTTGTGTCGTCTGACAAGATTCCTTCTGTGCATTTGTGACCTAGGAATGTCACCTCATGCATAAAAAATGAGCATATTTCTGGATGCAGTTTTAGGTTGTTTTTTCTGCAAAGTCTAAAAACATCTACTAAATTTTTAATCATATGTTGTTCAGAACAACCAATAAAGATTAAATCATCCATATAGATGAAAGCTTGGCTAGGCTCAAGCCCCGAGAATGCTATTGTCATCAATTTCTGAAATGAATTAGGTGCTATTTTTAGACCGAAGGGTAATCGTGTGAAACGATATGAGCCATCAATTCTGGGGAGCGGAAACTTATCTGACAGCAATTTTTTGTTTATTTGACGATAGTCAATTACTAATCGCCAGTTTTTTTCTTTAGATCCCGAAAGTGTTTTCTTTGGGACTAGCAAGAGTGGGCTATTATAAGGCGAAACAGACGGTTCAACAATACCCTGTTCAATTAACTTTCCAACTTGTCGCTGGATCTCGTCTGTTTGGCTATGCGGACTCCGGTAATTTTTCACATATACCGGTTCATCATCCTTAAGTCTTAATTTTTGTTTATAAAAATTATTTGTTGTGATCGGTTCGGTGTCAAGTCCGAACACATCACTATACTCAGTGCATAACTTTTCGAGTTTGTCTTTGAATAGTATTGGGAAATTTTTCTTCAATTTATGAATTACAGATTCTTTTCTTATATCTTTGGTATTTTGAACTATATCGTAGTTCAAAAGTGATTCAAATTTTATATTGTTAACGCCTACTATTTGGCATTTATCTGTGGTATTTAAGAATCGGACAAAAGTACTTTGGGCTGTTGCAATAGTGTTTGCAACATAAACGCCCGGTTTAATTTCCTGATTCGGAATTAAAATGTTATCTTCTGCTGAAGATAGTTCTATTTTGCGTACCACTTGGGATCTTACTGGTAGAAGTGTTGAGTTATTACCAGAATTGAGTGTTATTGGAACATAAATTGGGTACGTTAATTTTCATGGTCTAAGTATAAACCAATCTTCTGAATTGCTGTAATCTAATTTGCAATTAAAAGTTTTTATGAAATCTAATCCTATTATTCCATCGCATGGGATTGCGAAATCTGAATGAAGCAGATGAAATTCGTATGGAATAATATATTTATCTGTCTGCAATTCTATTGAGACTAGGCCTTTGGAGTTTATTACTCCTTCTCCTATGCCTCGAATGTCTACAGTTTTGTTTACTTGGATGTCGTGAAATACATCAGAATTTTCTTTTATTATTGAAATGTCTGCACCGGTATCAATTAAGAATGTTATTTTCTTATTTGTTTTAACATTCTTAAATGATACGAAATTATTAAGACTTAGGTTAATAGAATAGACTTTATTTTTTAATTTTGAGCATTTGGAGGAGCTTGTCCGTTTCCCTGGTCGCTTTGGGTAATTCGGACATTTGTGTTGTTGTAACCATTCTGTTGGTTATTTGTGTTTTGTCTATTATTATTGTGTCCACCTCCACGGCCGCCTCTTCGTTTTTGCTCCAATTCGAGTTGTTATTGTTCCAATTCGAGTCGTTTCTCCAGTTACCATTATTGTTATAGCGGCGTCTGCCGCGGTCATTATGCTGGGCATAAAAAATGGTATTATTTTGGAAACTTTGTGTGGAGCCCGACTCTACTGAAAGAGTGGTGAATCTAGCAATGGCTTCTTCAGCCGAATCAAAGTTTCCTGATTCCATTAATAGCTGTACTCTGTGACTTTTGGTATGGCCTACCATAGCATTTACTGCCACTTTGGTGGTATATTTTATTGCTTCCTCACTTGGAAGACCATCGGGCATATATGCGTCTTTAAGGGCGTCAGTCAACTCAGTAATTTCGTTTGTGTATAAAACACAGTTATTGGGGTTTCTCTGCAGATTTTTAATTTTTGCTGTTAAAAGATCTACTGAGACACCCTTGAAGATTGTTGATAGTCTTTGTATTACTTCATCAATCGTTTTTTCTGAGCTTAGGCTATTAGCCGCTTGACCTTTTAATTTTGATTTTATGAGTTGGATGGCTACCGCTTCGTGCGGTTCTTTTATGGTGTCAAGAACGCGAAGCGCTCCAATGAAACCTGGTAGACTTTTACTATCACCATCGAAGTATGGTATCAGCTTGGTGGCTGTATTTATGAATTTGGATGTTTCTCTATTCTGCGAGAGACACTTACAAGATTTAGTTAATTCTTGTGCGTGTATTCTAGCTTTTTCTATTATATCATCCCAAATAACCATAGTTTGTTAAGATTAATTTCTAAGATTAATTTCTATTTCTATTTTGGATTCTTGAGAACCCATTTTACTAAAAAAAAAAGAAATTTGTCGTTTAGACCTGTTGTTAATTTAAAATTTTGAAAATGTGTAAGGTTTTACTATTCTATGTCTATTATTTCTACATCTGAGTCTGTTAAATCTATTGGTTCTGCACTCGATTCTGATATGTTTATCAGTTCGTGGACCCATCCGGGCACGTCTTTTCTTAAAGGAGTCTTAGCTAACAATCTACTATAAGCTACTTTTATGGATTCTTCCATAAGATCTACAATATTTTTTTTAAATTTGTAGTTGTGGGCTATCCAATACCTTATTTCCTTGTATTTGTGATTTGTTTCACTTGATTGTATCAGGAAATCAAGGAAAGGTAAATATTTTTGGAGCTTTTTTGTTTCTGCTTTATCCATACTCTACACTAACTGCCTAAGCCTATTTAACTGATTATGGATGTATTTAGTTCTTTACTGCTGTGGTTCCCTCATTAGGTAGAAACGCAGTGTGCCTGCTGAGGTACTTCCCTCGCTCCTAAAACCCTCAATTAAGTCTTGGACTATGCTATGGTGCCTGTTGTTTATTTTTTCAAAGTACCTGTCACAATGGGTCTTTTTTTTTATATATATATATATTTTATCTTTTGTTAAAAAGGTTTTGATTTATCATTGCTTGTGTGCATATGTATTTTTAGATCTTATCTAGATCATTAGCTTGGCTTAGAGCTCTTTTTGTTACACATTTATTGTGTAATAGGTAAGCCTTATATAATACATATGCGCACAATATTATGACAATTATTAATAATAGTATGTTCGTTAATCTCATATCAGCATTTGATGATTCAATTTTATTTATGACATTTGCAGAGGAGTCCACTGATTTTGTTTCGATTAACCCCATTGTGGGTATAACGGATATATCATCAAATTTACTTATGCTATTATCGAACATACGTATGGGATTTTTGTTTTTTTATTTATTACAAGTATACAAAAATATGAAATAAAGTTCATAAAGACAGGTAAAAAACTTTTGTTTAGCAATTACTTTAATTTTTTTTCATAAATATGTTTTGACCGGTACATATTTGCTTGAATTTGATTTCTATTTGAAATATTAAAATTAAATTGTTATGGATTCATGCATATTATTTTTTATTTAAATTATTCGTGAAGGAAAAAAAAAAGTAAGAGAGACATAAAGTTTATCTCAACTGTGTCTTGCACAGCGAGCCAGAGACGTGGAAAAATTATAGAGAATGTGGTTGGCTCACAATTCAGGTATACATTTCATTTGTTTTATTGTTAAAAAAAAAATTCTCCAACCACATTGTTAGTAATAGCCTAGCAGAAAGTTAGTATTTCGCAAGTTGCACTTTCGTGCTCCAACTTGCTATTAAGCTTATAATTATAATTATTAAATTAAAGGCAAGTTAAGGCTTGCGCATTTCTGCGGCCCTCTTGCGTTTCTTCGCTCTTTGGCGAAGTTCAGCTTTCAGGATGTCAATACGCTCTATGCAGCGTTGTCGGTCTTCCTCCGTCTTCAGAGTGGCCAGTAAGTCTACTTCCAGCCTCTTCTGCTGGAGTAGCTTGTGTATTTGGCCTCCTCTTTTGGTCTTCTTTGGCTCTGGCTTTGTAGATTTTGTGTTGGGGGCCCGGTACTCAGCTATTGTGAGTGGGCGCGGTCCATCGTTGGGATACAGCTCTAACGCTTCTTCTAGCGTCGGTGCATCCCTTTGCTCGATAGGAGCAGATTCCACAAAGGGAATATCTTCACTGTTCATTCGTGTTCCTTGTTGGTTGATTGGTTGGTTTTCTTTTGGTTCGCTTGATTTATCAGATGGTTCCAACCGCTGCTTCTGCTTTCTTCTGGGCATTTATTCCAATTGATTTAAAATAAAATTTTCATAGATGTAGGTTTATGTTCATGTTTTGTGTTGTGGTTAATATTTGCAGTTGTTGTTCTTTTGACATTAACGATGGTTTGATTTTTGCATTTGGTTTTGATGGATTGGGCCTCTCATTGCTCTTCTGCCGTTGGTTGTTGCTTTTGTTAGCAGCTTTATGTTTCTCTTTTCGAACACAGAATATTTATAGCATGGAGAGTCCTTGTAGGTCCTTTAGGATCCTTTGTCACGGTCGCCATGTGATATATGCCAAGACCGGGTTCCTTTTATAAAAATAATAATCCAAGATGAACACGTCAGTGTGCATGCATAGTCGTTTTTAGAATGATTCTTTATTCCAAATTATTATTTTGCTTAAGCTAAGTTTACATATACATTCTTATGCTGCGACTTATACGACAGCTACAAAAGAGAGGGAGAGTGTCAGTACATACATACATATTGTTGGAGCGCTTGCATCAAAGTGCTTGGTCAGCGTTCACACGCTGGCCTGGCTCTAGCTCATGTTACGCTTGTGCATACATTGCTTATGTGAACATATGTATGTGCATATACAAATGTACATACATATATGATCATGCTTAGCTGTAGATTTATGTGAATATGTTTATGTACATACATCAATGTATATATATAAACATATTCATGTGCACAATTATATTTTAATGCGTATATGTTTAATTGTTTATACTTGCAACATAGTGTTACAAGTTGAGCTCATTGTACTGAATGATTATTTGTATGAATATACTACAGTACTATTGGGTACAAAAGATTTTCCTTTTTTGGTTTTGATTTTATTTTCTGATTTCTGTTATACTATTCTCGTATAACCTTTCTCTTTGAGCTACTTGTTTTAGCTTGCTAACTGTGGTTATATCATATCTAGCTAACGTCATAAATAATCTATCGGGTAATTTTTTGTTTATTACATCTTTTATAGTGTTATTTAAAGCATTTGTATAAAGAGTAGTGTTATTTGCATCGTTTTCAAGACTATGCTTGTTTGTGATAATATAGGATTTGTCTTCTAATTCTGTTACAAACTTACGAAGGTTTCCTGTATAGTTGGTGTTGTAGAGGCGTCGAAGAAGTTCCTCACATGGGGTCTGCGTCTTCAATTCATTGATGAGGAATGTTCTTAGTTCCGGCCAGGTGTCGGCTTGTCCAATTTGCCAAATTCTATGTGCCTCTCCAGTGAGCTGCATCTCGATTGCGCTGAACAATATGTTATGTTGCCTTATATCATGGGTTGGATATAGGTGTATGATGAAATCTATCCTCCTTATGAATGATGTCAGATTCTCTGGTGCTCCATCATAGTTTGCCACCTGTCTTAACGAAGACAGTGCTTGATTGAGGTGGGCTTCGGTGAGTTCTACGGCCATTTTTGTTTTTAGTGGTGTTTTATTTTGTTCGCACAGAAGTTGGCGTTTTGTTCCACAATTGGAGTTTTATGGTTGTAACACACACAGTTGGAGTTTTTGTTCCACAATTGGAATTTTTTGGTTGCAACATACAGTTGATATTTCCGCGCACAGTTGGCACTAAATATTTTTCACTGTTGTAGACTTTTGAGCGTTCCCGTAAGTTCTTGATGTCGGATCGGAGTTTTATAGTGATTGTTATGTATCATTTAAAATCTAAAATAAGCATTTCCCAACATTGTTAAACCTAGTATTCCTTAGATATGGTAACATTGTCATTACACATCAATAAACGGTCAGTGTAGCATAAGCTCTCAAGAAGAACACGCGTACCTCTCTACTGTGGACACAACATTAATGGCGACGAGGCAAAAAACAAATTAAAACGTTTAGCTACAATAACTAGATTTAGATACAACAACGACAATGGATGAGAGAAATTATTGAGAATAATTCTGCATCTAGTGCTAGTAATTCAAGCCACGCGGGTGAATTAGCTATGTGTCCTCCATTTCACAAATTTGACAAAGACAATCAAAATTGGGAGTCTTATCTAGAACAGTTATCGCAACATTTTAATGCATATTCGGTCAGTGCAGACGAAAAACAAAAAGCATATTTTCTTTCTTGGTGTGGCGTCAGTTTGTACGAGCTTCTTAAAAATCTCTTCGGGAGTAGCAACTTAAACACTCATACATATAAAGAGCTCACAGACAAACTTACTGTACATTTCACAACTAAGCGTCATATTGTAGCAGCGCGCTACGAATTTTTTAGGAAAGAGATGGCACATGGTCAAACACACAAAGAGTGGGTAGCCGATTTGCGCGGGATCGCTCGTGATGTCAATTTGTGTGTTCTGCACAAGATTGTTTGTCCAACTACGTAGATGAAATGATCCGGGATCAGATCATCGTACATACCCCGTATGATGCAGTACGGGCAGCTGCTCTTCAAAAGCACCAGCCGACTCTTGAAGATGTGCTCATGATTGCGGAGACCTATGAGACAACGACAAAAACCGTTGCAACCCTTAAAGACAAGAGAGAGAGTCAAGTTCCACTCAACGCGATCCATACATTCAAAAAGTATCAGAATAAACCGAACAAAGAGAAACAGTGCAAAAACTCGTGGAAGTCGTGTTCTGGGTGTGGAACGTCTCACACTAGAGAGAGAGATGCAAGTATCGTGACGCCGTATGTTACAAATGTGGTAGAAAAGGCCATATGTATATCTGTCGTGTGTATGTCAAAGCAAGACAAAAGTAATTCGCAGACACAAAAAAGAGAAGAAGCAAATTTAATGGAAGAAGTGAACACTGTAACGGGTCAAGTCAAAAACGAAAATCGTAAAAAGCTAATTGATGTCAAAATATTGAATCAAGTTATTACTTTTCAAATGGACTCAGGGTCAACAGCTTCAGTGATAAATTTTGAAACATATTTATTACTGAATAAACCAAAATTGCAAGAATGTTCCAGACAATTTTTCGCATATACACACATTCCAATACCAATACTAGGCGAATTGCACACTGTGGCAAAGTGTGGAGAAAAAGTCGAAAATATTGTAATCATTGTTACTAGTAAAAGAGACGAAGCCAATCTTTTCGGAACAGATTTATTTAAAAAATTTGGATTCGACATTGTCCAAATATGTAAGATTTATGAGCAAGAAAATATTCGAATTAACGAGCTTTGCTGCAAATATAAGTCAGTGTTCGAGCCTGCCATGGGTACCATAAAAGATTTCAAAGCCAGCGTATTTTTAAAATCTACAGCAACACCCAAATTTTGCAAAAGCCGTCAAATTCCATTTGCTCAATTGGAACATTTTAAAGCCGAAGCAAATCGTCTCACGGAAGCCAATATCTGGAAACCGATCAAATTTAGCAACTGGGCATCCCCCATTGTGTTAGCACCTAAGCCAGGTGGAGCCATTCGGATTTGTGGTGACTTTAAGCAAGCAGTTAACGCACAAATCGACATAGAGCAGTATCCATTACCAACAAAAGAGTCCCTATTTCACATAATTCGTCATGGTAAGCAATTCAGCAAAATAGATCTAAAAGACGCCTATCTTCAGATGGAACTAGATGAGGCAACAAAGTAATTCATGGTCGTCAACACGCCATTGGGCCTATTTCAATATCAGCGCCTTCCGTATGGAATTGCCAGCGTACCGGCAATCTTCCAGAGATATCTTGAGCAACTTCTAAAGGGAATAGAAGGTTGTGGCGACTACCTAGATGACATCATAATCTCAGCTCCAACAAGCGAAGAACATCTAAAACGAATCGAGCAAGTTTTAAACATACTTCAAGAAAACGGAATCAAATGCAAAAAGGAAAAGTGCCCCTTTTTCAAAGACGAAATTGAATACTTGGGAAGACGGATTAGTGCTGCTGGAATTTTGCCAGACACATCCGGATTAGAAGATGTACGACTATTAAAACCGCCCTCAAATTTGAAGCAATTAGAAGCATTTATGGGTAAAGTAAATTACTATTGCAACTTTATACCAAACTTTTCACAGTTGGCAGCACCTTTAAACCAACTTCGTAGAAAAAATGTAAAATTTTATTTTGGTCCGAAACAACTACAAGCCTTTTCAGCTCTGAAGTCTCACATTATTAACGCAACGCAACTGGCGCATTTTGATGAAAATTTACCGATCGTGCCCGCAGCAGACGCATCATCTTTTGGTCTCGGAGTAGCCCTTTCTCATATTCAACACGATGGTCAAGAGAGACCCATTGTTTTTGCTTCGAAAACACTCGACAAGCATCAAGAGAAATACAGTCAAATAGAAAAAGAGGGATTGTCAATCATTTTCGGAGTTAAACGATTTCACCAATATCTGTATGGGAGGAAGTTCATACTGTCAACCGATCACAAGTCGCTTGTATCGATCTTTAGTCCAGGGAAACATCTGCCATTGATGACTTCAAACAGACTACAACGTTGGGGTATCATTCTAATGGCGTATAATTTTGATATCCAGTATCGGGCGACATCTGCACATGGCAATGCCGATGCTCTTTCCCGACTACCAATTGGAACTGATATAGAATTCGATAAAGAGGAGGAAGCTTGCAACTTAATAAGGGAAATCAATCCACCGGTTAATGCAGAAACCATTCTCAAGCATTTGAATAACGATAAAATCCTCAAACAAGTCCTACACTACGTTTCTGTAGGATGGCCAGAAAAGTTAGAAAGTGGCAACGAAGATTTATTGCCATACTTTAATCGTAAGTTTGCTTTAACAGTTAATGATCACTTACGATGTTTACAGTCAGATGCAAATCGTATGGTGATTCCAACCAGTCTACGTCCAAAAGTCCTTAAACTATTACATGAGGGACATTGGGGCATTGTTCGCATGAAGCAAATTGCAAGGAAACATGTTTGGTGGCCTGCCATTGATGAAGACATAAAAAAGCTAGCTCAGTCATGCAACATCTGCAAGAGCAACAATCCAGCGCCACCACGACAATACCAAAGTTGGCCTACAGCAACCACAGCTTGGGAGCGAATCCACATCGACTTCGCTGGCCCAATATTCGATGCCATGTGGTTAATTTGTGTAGACGCATACTCGCAGTTCCCGTTTACTGTTCAAATGACATCGGTAACAACCGCCAACACAATCTCAGCTTTGTCTTCAATTTTTGCAATCGAAGGATATCCTAAGACTATGGTCAGCGCAACTCCATGGAATCAAGCATATAACAACAGCACCATTTCACCCAGCCTCTAATGGATTGGCTGAGCGATTTGTACAATCTTTTAAAATTTCTGTGAAGAAAAATATTCAGGAAGGTTTGCCTGTACGAACAGCAGTAACGAAATATCTTGCTTCTTACAGATTCACCCCAAATGCACAAGGGAAATCTCCTGCTGAGTTAATTCACGGTCGTTCAGTTCGCACCGTATTAAGTCAACTTTTCGAAAAGCCTGTCGAAACTAAGCAAGACCTGACAAAATACAGCACAAATCAAAAGGTATTTTCCAGAAATTTCTCGAGGGGAGAAAAGTGGATCGAAGGCACTATCGATCGACCAATTGGACGAATGCTGTACGTCGTAAGTACATCAAATGGCTTTATCAAGCGCCATTTCAACCAAATCAAACCACGCATGTCAGACAACACGTCCGAGCACAACCCGACTAAGTATTGGTTCGTTCCTGAAATACCACAACCAGCTCCTTGTTCAACACCACAATTACAAGAAGACCAGCCGGAAACGCATCACGATCTTCCCAATACCCTTCAAGAAACTGTTCCTGATCCTGGTGAAAATGCAGCAACGTCGAATGAAACTCCAAATCGAAACCAATCTTCGCGACGACGTTCTGGTATACCTGTTCGACAAAGTACAAGAGCTCACCAGGAAGTCAATCGGTTCAAGACACACGATTTCCGAAAATCTAAAAATTAATTGCCGTTTATAATTTAAAGGGGGAGATGTGTTATGTATCATTTAAAATCTAAAATAAACATTTCCCAACATTGTTAAACCTAGTATTCCTTAGATATGGTAACATTGTCATTACACATCAATAAACGGTCAGTCTATCATAAGCTCTCAAGAATAACACGCGTACCTCTCTACTGTGGACACAACAGTGATTATTCACTAATTCTATGTAACGCACGGATAATAATTTTATGTGTCACACGGATAGAATAACAAATTCACTTTTACCGATCCTACCGACTGCGCTAATTATACAATTAGCGGACGTTGACGATACTATGCGCAGTACGTTCAAGTGGCCCCTACGACACCAGGACAAAGCCTGTTACGCGCGAGCCCAAGCAGATATATGCCCACCACCCGCCCGACCGACCGAGGGGTCCAGCCGTATAACGCACGGCACGAATCGCGTGGACAAAATACACAATAGAAAAGACAGACAAACAAATAATACTATAGCTATCTATTAACTAAATGGGATAGGATAGATGTTTTAAGCATATTAATAGAAAACTCTGAGCCGATTACAGGGGATAGAAGATTGTAATCAGAGCAGAGGACCCTAAAAGGTTCATGCATAGCATAGTTAGAAGAACAACGACTAAGGGATAAAGGTATCAAAGGATGTCTACTCCGTCTACATGGTACCGACAGATTCACCTGAGCTAATAACTCAGGCGAGTCGATATCACCAATCAGGAGCTTGTGCATAAAAATGACACCAAGCATAATTCTACGGTTAGTTAGGGACGGACGGTTAATCAAGAGAAGTCTACTAGAATACGAAGGCAAATTGACATTGCGATCCCAGCTTAAGCCACGAAGAGCAAATAGCAAGAACTGCTTTTGAACGGATTCTAGTCTAATCTGGTGCGACTCATATTGAGGTGACCAAATGCAAGATCCATACTCTAAAATAGGACGGACAAGCGAAGTAAAAAGACCATCTTTTAATGAAACCCAGGACACTTATGGCCTTTGCGACCGTGGTGGAAAAATGGGTGTTAAAATTTAACTTATGGTCCATAAGTACGCCCCAATCATTCATATTATTTAGACGTTCTAAAGGGCTGTTGTTTAGAAAATAAGTGACCAGTTGAGGAGAGTTACGAAAAAAAGTCATTACCTTACATTTGGTAGTGTTAAGATTTAGTAGATTAAACTGGCACCAGGATTGAAAGTTTTTAAGATCAGCTTGTAGCCGACTAAATTAATCTGTATCTTTAAAAGTAAGACAAAGCTTGACATCGTCAGCATACATAAGCACACGCGAATGAACAATGACTGATGGAAGATCGTTAATAAATAGTGTGAAGAGCAGAGGGCCAAGATGACTACCTTGAGGTACACCAGAAGTCACAGAAATGGAAACGGAAAAAGAAGACTTAAAAAGTACCTTCTGTTTTCTATTTGTTAAATATTCTCCAACCCAAGAAAGGAAAAGGGGTGGAAACCCAATGTCGCTCAGCTTAGAAAGTAATAGGGTATGATTAACGGAATCAAAGGCTTTGCTGAAGTCAGTGTATAAGACATCAGTTTGTTTACCATTTTTGAACCCCTTGATAATTATTGATGTAAATTCTAAAAGGTTTGTGGTTGTAGATCTACGTTTCACAAACCCATGTTGGGATGGCGAAATAATAGAGCTGCAAAAATGTTGCAATTGAGAAGTTATAATTTTCTCAAAAGCTTTCGGAATAGCGGACAATTTTGAGATACCCCTATAGTTAAAAGCTTCGGACTTTTTGCCATTTTTATGCAGAGGAATAATATACGACTCCTTCCAAATAGATGGAAAGGAGGAAGATTCTACAGACAATAGAAACAATTTTAAAATGGGTTTACATAATGCGTTTGCACAGAACCTGAGTACACATCCAGGAAGACCGTCTGGCCCCGGAGAATAAACAGGTTTAACTAATTTAAGTTCGCTAAGAATAGAACTTTCATCAATCACTGGATTGAAAATGCAATTAGCCTTTTTTAAATGACAAGGATACGGACTTGCTCGATATTCCGTTGAGGAATAAGTTGTTTTGAAAAAACTCGCAAACATATCGGCAATTGCCTGATCAGTGCTCGCTTTTTTATTTTGAGAAAACAAAAAAGATGGGTGCAGAGGTCTTACGTTTAGAATTAACAAAATTATAAAATTGTTTAGGGTCAGAAGAAAACTGAAGCTTACACCGCTGAAGATAATTCTTATAGCATTGTGTATTAAGCATCATGAATTTTGAACGAGCGACTGTATACAGAGCATAATCTGATGAACGACGTGTTTTTTGAAACTTCTTATAATATCGTGTCTTCACATTTTTCAAATTGGATAGCTCGCGAGAGAACCAGGGAGGTTTGTTAAGCCGCTCCAGCCTACCAAGAGGCACACAAATATCAAAGAGTGAATTCAGAGTATCATAGAAAAAACGAACAGCCGAGTTCATATCACTACAATTGTACAGATAAGACCAATCGGTAGTAGCAATGTTTTCATTAAGGCTGGCAAAGTCAGTCTTACGATAGCACCTAGTTAGAGGTAACTCATTTGAACCAAGTAATGGTGAAAGCAAGGGCAAATCAATTTTTAAATTTAATGTAGGATGAAATTTGTCTTCTGGA
The DNA here is from genome assembly GCF_018902025.1 of Drosophila willistoni. Classification (NCBI taxonomy): domain Eukaryota; kingdom Metazoa; phylum Arthropoda; class Insecta; order Diptera; family Drosophilidae; genus Drosophila; species Drosophila willistoni. The sequence goes on along the minus strand of NW_025814078.1, from coordinate 34,246 downwards.
AGAACAAATGGTTCGATTCTAGAAACCTCACAATAAGAAGAATCCAATACAAAAATAAGATCTAACGATTTTCCATTAGAATTTAAGACAGGATTGACTTGGGATAAAGATAAGCCTAGAAGGCCATCAATAAAGTCATGTGACAAAGAGGGCAGCAACGTGATAGATTCATCTGTTAGTGACCATGCTAAAGCGGGTAAATTAAAATCACCTACGACTATGAGCATGTCTTGACTCGAAACTAAAGAGGAGACAAACTGAATTGCCTCTAAATGATTTAAATATACCACCATGTCTGACAATGGTGGAATATAGGAACAAGTAATGAAAGCATTAAAAGATTTAAAATTTACTTTAACACCGACAAACTCAATCTCCTGGGTACTAGAAAATTGAATCATTTCAGATGATAAAGCAGCATCAACAGCTATCAGAACGCCACCACCTATGCGAGAAATCCGGTCACGTCTGAAAATAGAAAAGTTTGTGGAAAAAACCGATGCATCAGCAATATCAGGTTTTAGCCACGTCTCTGTGAAAGCTGGAATGTTATGCTCAAAAGAAAGACTATCTACATAGAGATTAGGAAGTTTAGATTTCAGTCGTCTAATGTTCTGGTAACCCAGGTTAAGGGACGAAGCTAGTTTTTTGACACACCAGCAGATGCTGATGTGGCAGGAATAGTATTAGTTGTTGTTGTAGGCAAGCGAATCGGTTGCCGATTTTTCTTTTTTACAGTATATTCCTTAACTATTATATGTTTCGGCCAAAAATCTTCTCGACATATAGTGTCGAAGATATTGGCAGAAATACTAATTTTAAAGGACGAAATGTCCCGAGAATAGGAAAATTTAAACTTCTCCACCGCAATATTCGAGACGTTAACTTTCTTCCGAATATAGGCTATTACATCATCAGATGTGACAACAGGGTCTAGCCTAGAAACAAATATATGTTTCTTTGGTGGTATGTCAACGAGAGGCCGCGGTCCCGAAGCGTCAGCCGCAGCAGTAACGTTGGACAAGTCACCCACTGCAGCAGTCAATTTGTTTACGGGGCCCTCGATACTTTTAGAACTATCGGCAATTTCCATTGGAATTAGTAATTGCCCAGACACATCGGACACTACAATAGGCATCGTTTTTAAGAGATCATTCCCAGGTGATACCGGTAATTCATTACTAATAGCATTCACAACCGGGCTCTTAAACGATATCAATTGTTGTACATTAGGAGTGGTCGGTGCATGAGACCGGTTGGGGACGATAAGAGACGCTGGCGGATCTACAGATACAGATTGACCTTAAGGACTGGTCCTTTTACGTTTCGGAGACTCATTCATAAGCAATAAACTTCTGAACTGAGTCTCCAACGCAGTAAACTCCGCTTGGAGTTTATTAAAACCTGCCCTTAAAGTGTCAAAACTATCTCTAGTCCGCCTCATGAAAGAGCGCATCTCATTCTCGACCTCCCGGCAAGCATCACATCCATATTTTAAGCCACCACCTTTAGCAATAGACTCCTTGATTCTGCCTGTGTAACCTGCACACTTGACGTGAACCGCATTGTCACACAACCAACAAAGAATATAATCATGGGAGTCAACCGCATTAGTGGCAACTATGCAATTATTTTTTGAGCAGACAACCATCTTATCAAAAGTTTAATTTAATTACAAAAGGAAATACAAAAAAATAAAAAATAAAAATTCTAAAGGTAAAAAATCTGTGTATAAGAATATACTGACCAGTTCTGACACAAGGGTTAATGTGCAGAGTAAGCCTTCACAACTAAAGAATAAAAAGAAATGAAAACACAAAAACAAAAACACGTATCACAGAGTCGCGGGTAGGCAAAAGACGAGAGCGCAAATCAATCAAGAATAGGAAAGAGCGGGAGAGCGCGTCAAATTGAACACATGCAACAACAATTTGTACGCAAGAGCGCGAGAGTTAGTTAAAACGGTAAAGACACAAAAGCAAAAGAGATAAACAAAACAACAACACCGCTAATGCAAGTATTGTTGTAAGCTTTGATTTTATTTAAATTTAAACAAAAGCGACAGCAAGAATTCGCGAAATGAAAATAAAATTCGGATGTTGAAATTATTATTAATTAAACCGATAATTTAAGAGTTATGTAAAAGTATTTAATCGCGAGAAAAAATAAAAGTTGATAAGCGCAAAAAAAAACACGTCCGTCCTCTGCAACGAGTGAATATATGTACATATGTGCATATATGTATTTATAGATACTAAAATGGACAAACATCATTATCTAGGAATTTTGAAGGCCAACCTCAAGGAGAGCGCGACTCAGCTCCATTTAAGTGAGGGTGCATATTATTTTCAGCAAGATAATGACCCCAAACATACGTCGTATCTTGTAAAGGAATGGTTGCTTTACAATACCAAGCAATTGCACACTCCCCCACAATCACCAGACCTCAATCCTATTGAGCATATCTGGAATTTGTTGGATAAGAGGATACGAAAGCACCAAATATCCTCCAAAGCTACCCTTTCGTCGGTTTTGCGTTCCGAGTGGGAGAAAATTGTCGAAAATGACACCAAACCGTTAGTACGGAGTATGCATCGACGTCTGCTAGCAGTAATTGCTGCAAAAGGAGGCCCAACTAAGTATTAAGATATATTAAGCTACGTTTTTTTAAGTTTACTTAAACTTTTTTGGTTCGATTTTTTTGTTTATTTTTATGAATTTGCTTTTTTTTTTTTGTTCTGTATGTTAAAATGGATTAACCTCAAGACTTTTATGTTGCCAAATATTGAATAAATTATATCTTAGCACATTCATTTTCATTTCATTTCAATTACTTTTGTTTTAGCCCTATTTCATCAAAATTTGTCAAAAAATCTTCTTTTACTTAAACTTTTTTTGCTGACTGTATGTACATATCTGGTCTTTCCAGATAGGAAAAAAAGATATTCTTGTTGTTGAGTTAAAAGAACGGGACTTTATTCAATGAATGAATACCTAAAACTAAAGTACAAAGTTGTCTTAGAGTAAAATTTATAGGCTAAACTTGTGAGCCCTTTAGTGGCGTGATCGATATTGGTGTGATTTGATTGGCCCGAATTTAATTCTGAATTAGCGTTCTCACGCTTTTGACTTTTAGGGGGACAATTGTTATTGCAAGTGTCTAAAAGTTTGATTTTAGGGGGCGAAAAGTTTAAAAGGTTTAGGGTATTGAAGTTGGATATATGTATGACTATATATACATATGTTGAGCAACCAATTGTCATTTAACTTACATTACTACATATACGCAGCAAAGCAAAGACTCATGAATGATCTTGCACATCTCACAATGCTTTTGTTTTTGTATTTTCTCTTAAGTTTTCTAGAATATACTGGCGTCAGTCTGGTATGCTCTGTCTCTGTCACTCTTTATAAACCTATATGACCTACGTAGTTACGTAAGAATTGAAAATTTAGTAATAAGCAAGCAAACGAACGATCAAGACGTGTTCTAGCAGTGGCAGACACAGTTCAGTAAAATTAACGTAAAATTAAAGTTAAGTATGAGATATTAAACAAAGTGGTTTATTGTTCATCAATATATAAAAAAAATATTCACTCCTGTGTTGACTCCAATATATATATATATATATACATATACATATATATATACATACATATATACTAAAGACCCGGCGAACTTTGTTCCGCCTTAATAATGACAATAAATAAATTTTTTTTTTTGGGAAAAATACAAAAAAAAATTAAAAAACTACATTAATTATTGATTATTATTTCTGTATTTAGTACATAGGTTGCTCTTCACTTAAGTACCTTGTGATACACGACATTTTTTTTTTTATCAGTCGCAAAAACAAACAACGCAGATGGTCTTCCGACCCGTGAACATGCCACCTATAAACTACAAACTTTTAAGGATTGGCCTTGTGATTTGTTGATGGTCATGGCAAATGCAAGACGTATCGGAAATTTAAGTCTTTTAAGTTCAAACGGCATATCGGTTGGGATCATCGGGATCCTCGGAATGAGAACTTCCTCACCTTTGAATTTTCCTATCATTATCGTAGCGTAAATTACATTGTTCTTCAATTTACTAACCACCAAACGCGTACCGTTGCACAGTTTTGGTTGGTTTATGTTTCGAAGCATGATTACTACGGAGCCAACCTTTAGGCGCAAATTGTGCGGTGGAAAGCCAGGCACGTCCAAAGATTTTAAAAATTCAATTGGATAGTTGGTGGTTTCATCTTCATTTGTGACGCAGTCAATAGATTTGAATGAATGCATTGTTCCAATGATCTTATTTTGAATTATGTAATTCAGGTCATCTACATCTTTATTCATAGCCGCTAAAATTGCTCGCTCACTCAACCATTCATTATTTTTGTAGTTAGAAATAATATTTGGAAATACATTGTTGATAAGTTCGTCTTTTGATGAGACAAAATTATAGAAATTATTTGGAAATGATATTAATCCGCTCGATTCATCGACAGGTACTTGACCATTACCGATAGTCAGCAATTGCTCCGAGAAATCTTCAGCAGATGTATCATTAAGCAATGTAACTCTCATGTTTGTTGTCAGCCTCAGTTTCTTCACATAGCGCCATAGATTTGACGATTTGAGGCAAGCGTTTATTTCATCGTCAGCCGTAGATCTTGGAATTACTGGCAGTATTTAACCTGTGGGTTATGGACTACCCTCCCCTTAATAAGTACAGAAGTTCCCAGGTCTGCTTGTACGCGTCCTTCAGAACACAACGGGGATAATTTGTCTCTCAACCTTTTATTGATATCGGTAATTTCACCACTTCTGGACTGTATTATTTTATTAACAGTATTTGTAAGTAAATTAATCTGCCTTTGAGTTTCTGTGTTAATTATTATTTGTCTATTGTTAGATTGAATTAACTGTGCTTCTGTTATTTTAATTCTTTACAAATCTGCCGCATCAGGCGTTCCTGCCACAACCTTTAGCGCTGTGCCCAAAAAATCTAGACTTCTTGCTATCCTGTGGTGTATCATTAACGCGGACAAAAGATTTTTAACATGTTTTATGGCTACTTCTATAAATTTTCGAATGTTCGTCAAGGGAAATAATTCAGCCAGTTCTATCATATCGTCTATGATTTTCGTGAATTCAGTCAGGTTCGTCGAATGTCTTAGGTAGCTGCGTTGCTCCCATATTAAAACATTGCCGTCTAGCACGGGAATGTAATTTGCATTGGAGTAGTCGGTAATGAGTGCCCCTGCTGCGGCTAGGACTGACAGTATTATGGTGATTAACCTGTGGGGAATGTAAACAATGACTATAGTGACTTTGTGGTTTGATATAGCAAATAAAGAACTTGATCAAAATTACTTCAAATTGTCCTTATGGACCACCCTCCCCTTAATAAGTACAGAAGTTCCCAGGTCTGCTTGTACGCGTCCCTCAGAACACAACGGGGATATTTTGTTTCCCAACCTTTTATTGTTCTTTATAAATACTTTGTCGCCTACGTCAAATACCCTATTTTGCCTATCTGGGTTGCATCTGTTGAGTTGATCTTGTTGTGCTTTGTTTATTCGGTCTTTAATATTTTCCCGCAAATCAGTGTGTTGTGCATGGATAACGTCTATTGCCTTTTCTTCTGTAACCGAATGAATTGATTTATTATATTCTATTGCTGTTCGTACTATGATTTGGGTCGTATCATTACTTAATGATTAACAACTTTGTTTATCAATTTTCATGCATCTGGCTATCTCTAGCAATGTACTGTGAAATCGTTCCACTTGTCCATTCGAGCAGCTATGCAATGGAGGTGCGTTTACTACGTCTATTTCGAATTGATTTTTTAACATCGAAGTAATCGTCTCTGAATTAAACGATGCTTCGTTGTCACAATAAATTGTCTTTATTTTTGGAAAAATATTGAGTAATTGCAATATGGGGATAGTAATATCCGTTATTGTTCGCGATAATAAGGGTTGTACAACAGCAAATTTGGAAAACTTGTCCCCGCAGGTCAAGAATAGCTTGTGGTCAGTGGAGAATATATCGATATGCAGCATTTCGCCGGGATAACACGGAATTTGTGTTTGCCCAAGTTCTTGTTTTTTTGGGTGACGGTCGTACTTAGCTGTGGTGCAGACTTTGCAATTTAAGACGATTTCATTGGTTAATTTGGCCATTTTTGGGAAGTAATACTCCCGGAGTATTTGTTTGATATTTTCTTGCGCTATCTGAATCTGATCATCTTTGTTGGTTATATCAGTAACCATGTTCTTGCAATGCCAAAACTTTGTTGTGGGGAAAAGTCGCACTAATTCATGTTGAAAGGCGGCTAATGTAGGAAGATCGCAATGGAATGCATTTACAACATCACGGTTCACTACAAGCTTTAAGGATTCAAGGAGATCGTTCTTGTCTGTGAATTGTATCGCATGGCGAGTTTGGCTGCCGAATAGAATTAGTCTCCGATGCAAGTTGTAGCGCGCCTCTTCTAGGATTACTTGGTTCCTAAAAAGATTAACAGGCTTGTCTGTTGTCTCGATTGTGTAGGTCAAGGAAAGCTCACTGTGGACGGTGGCAGCACATGATTGAATTTCATCTTGTAGGGCATTTACATTTTGCCTTGATAAGGCATCTGCCACTAGGTTTTCTTTCCCTGGCTTGTAATGAATTTGAGCGTTACGTTCTTCAATAAAAGCCATCCACTTTTTAATTCTCGCATTTGTGTTTTTTTGAGACACGGAAAATGTGAGCGGTTGGTGATCTGTAAAAATGTGCAACTCTCTGGTTCCATACAGGTAGTTCTGTAGTTTTCCAAGAGCCCACACGATTGCCAACAACTCCCTTTCAGTATGTCGGTTAAAGGTCTTGCGATTGATGCAAAATCCTTAATAAACGCCCTGTAATAACTAGCAAGGCCCAAAAACGATTTTAGTGCATAGAGGCTCTTTGGCTTGGGGTACTCCTGAATTGCCTTGACTTTTTCGGGGTCAGTTTTGGTTCCGTCACTAGAGACGATGAAACCCAAATATACGACGCTTTCTTTAAAAAATTTTGTCTTTTCTTTCGACACTCTCATGTTAGCGTTGCAAAGCAGCTGGAGCACAGTGTCAATGTGTTTGACATGCTCGGCTTCATTTTCAGAAAATATTAACACATCATCTACGTAGACGTAGCATATTTTCCCGATTTGTTCCCTTAGAACATCATCGATTGCTCTCTGAAACATGCTTCCGGCATTTTTCAAACCAAAGGGTAAGCGACAGAATTCATATTTCCCTCCGTTTACTGAGAACGCCGTTTTCGCGCGATCCTTTTCAGCTAGATAGATTTGATGGTATCCAGATTTTAAGTCCAGAGTCGTGAAAAATTTTGCCTTTCCAATGGTATTGGGTACCGGTCGGCAATGGTTATAACGATAACGAGTCGTTTGTTTTTGTTACCGTTTGAGTCCAAACCTTTTTTGTCAACAACCCAAGCAGGACTGTTGTACGCAGACTCAGATGGTCTTATAATGCCGTCTTTTAACAATTGAGCGATTTCGTTATTAACAAAATCGGCTACACCCATAGGGTATGGGTAAGACTTGGAGAACACTTCTTGGTTGTCTATTGTGTGAATTGTGGCAATAACTGAAGTGTTATATGGCAATGCCTCGTTAGAGGTCGAAAATGCGCCGATCCTGTTCAGTATTACCTTTTTAAATTCCTCTCTTACGCTATCAGGAACTATGTCATCAATGCGTGTGAAATTAACGCTATCGCAAGTATGGTGTTGCAGTGCTTCCGCCGTACTGCCATATGTAATACTACCGCTGTGTAAGTTTAGGGTTACCCTTGCTTGCGTTAGCAAATTGAAGCCTATTATGGCATCAAAAGTACCAATGGTATCTAAAATGAAAAACGGGGCATTCTTTCCGAAAATTCTCATGAAGCATTTTTCTTTAAATTTTACTGGACCCATGTATGGAGTTCACAGTAAATGGGGTATCGACAAGTGTTATGTTTCTTAACTCCTTTACGGGTTTTACATAATTCTTTGCCGCCCCAGTGTCGATTAGAATTTTTAGTGTTCTACCAGCCAACTGTCGCTCGACGAACGGCAGTTGGGAGCGTTCTCTAAAAAATTTAGCAAATCATTGTCCGGTATGGAGTCGTTCTCATCGCTAGCCTCTGCGACGGCGGACTCTGCTATACGCGCGTATTGTTGGTCTTGGGCCGAGTCTTTTTGAGAAATGTTGTTAACATTCTGGCGACTCTGTCCAGTCATACGCTCTGACGCGTTCTGTCTCTTTTGAGATTCGCCGTAAGCGGCGCTACCGCGGGTTTTACCAGTCTGCTGTTTCAGCTTGGAAACTGATGGATCAAAATCCATCGGTTGTACTTGGTCTTGGTCTCGAATTTGTTTACTGTTTGAGGTTGGTCCCTGCTAACCCTGTTGGGGTCTGTTTTGGACTTGTTTTCCTGTAAAATGGGGGTTTTTCTCAAAATGTTTTCCCTGTCTGGGCATTGAGCGATTCCCTTGCTTGTTATTTTCCCCTGGGTGGCTCCTATCTTATATTGCTTTAGCATACGTAGTAGCAAACATGCTCCTTTCTATGCTATTCTCAGCCTTGCGAGCCAGTGCTAAAGCCGAAGGCAAATCTTTGGGCTGTGCTGGTATAACTAGTGCCTTAATAGGCCTCCTCAGGCCTGCCATGAAGGCGTGCAGAGCATCGCTCCTAATTTCTGTATTAAGAACGACCGCTGCTTGCTCCTCATGCGTCATGGTAATTTTATTTGTAATAAGAGTGAGTTTTTTCTCAACATCATCATAGTACTGCATTAATTCTAGGTCTCCTTGTCTGACCATTTCTAATTAATGCCTGAGAACGCGCAGAGACGTTTTATCGGCGTATGTGCAATCAAGTCTAGCAATGATTGCATCGAAATTTAGCACAGTGTTATGTGAGGTAAGCACTGCGCTTGCGGCACCACAAACTTTATTTTTTAAAATGATCACTGCCTGGTAATGTGTTTCACTCCCATAGTATCCCTTGTAGGCTTGATATGCCTCTATGGCTGATTGTTTCCAAGACACATATTCTTCATGGTCACCATTAAAATTCGGCACCGATTTCGCAGCGTCGAGTCTAACCTCACATCTAATGCTGGGGTCAATTGTTACGCTTTCGTACACCTGTACTTGGGGCGCTTCAATTCTAAGTGAGCTTACTTGCTTTCTCAGATGTTCGAGTTCGGCGTGAATCTCGCTTCTTATGCGTTGTTCTTGTGCGTTAAGCGCGGTGCTGACTGCGCTCTCTATTATAGCTTTTAACGTTTGTGGATCCATTTCTGTTTGATCGAGTGCCTGAGGCCTAGATTGTACTATAATATCTTCGTCGCTATCAGATTCTTTTTTAATGTCCCTATAGGACCAACTCATTGGGAGTTGTCTAACACAGTGTCTTAGCGAATTCAATCTAACAATATAACCGCACTCATTCAAACTCACAATTAAATTCAATACAAATTAGTTACAAATTCAATAGAAATTACTCACAAGATCACTTTTATTTTTTTATTATTATTTTTATATTTGTTTGGTTTCAAATTTTACGTATTATAATTTGTCTTTATTTTTTCCGAACAGTCACTTACATGTTGGTAGGGTGTGGATTCTTAGAGGGTAATCCAATTCCGGTTGGGCGCCAATTAGGATGCTAGGTCCGTCCACTGGTTCCTGTTGAGGTTTACTGTTGACAGGATCCAACTTATGAGATGATTTAGGTTGATTAGGATGAGATACGATTAAGTTTCTGAGTCACCGTCCTTGTGGATCAGCAATATATTAACGATTATAAATTGTGTTACGGCAAAGTGCCGGAGTTATATGTCTTTATTGTTAAAGGGTTATACAAACACTGAACTGTTGAAGAAAATAAAAGAGAACTAAACCTAAGTACATAAATTGGAATATGAATCTAAAGCTAAATACATAAGTGGGAATATGAATCTAAAGCTAAGTACATAAGAAGTAAATATGTAAGGCGTATGGTCATGCTATGAGCTCTTGGTCAGACGCAGTGTCAGCGTATTTATGCTTATGTGGAATCGACGTTGCAGCTGCACAGATTCATCTAAGACTTAGTGCGGGGGCAGTTCGCTAGATTGTTTGTTAACTTACATATATATATATTTTAGCTTTTCCCTCATAATACTCATCAAAGTCCCTGCACGGTCGCCATCTGTAAGGAATCTCTGGCTGGGGTACAAATCTCAGTCTCCAAAGTCCCGTTTACAGAAAAATTTATTTGATCTGAAGACCTTGAAGAGTGTTTATGCCCAACGGGCAACACAAGGGTTAAGGGAGGCGGGAGCTTTCACCTCGCGCGGCTCTCCCGATGATGCCATTCGCTCTCCCTACGAAAAGAACTCCCCACACTTCGATCCAACCGGGGCTCGGTTCCCCGCTCTTAGTTTAGCTAGAGTTAGTTGAAATTGATTAGTGCATAAAATATATAGTGAAGAGGAATTGCTGCGCAACCCAATCCAAATCAAATTAAAATTACTTTCGAGCAAATTTCCTGATTCTAATTCTTTTTTCCTTCTCAAAGGAGAGAAATTTTTGGTCCCCAATTTTTTTCATACATATATATGTGTCCAGTACATAAGGCGCCATGTTTGTTCGCCTATTTCCAATATATATTTTTTCGCAATTTCTAAAAAATATTAACACACATGTACCTATGTATGTATTGAAACAAATCTACGAAATTCAAAGTGATCTCCTACATATGTAAATGCACGCAGAGTGTGTGAATGTGATATAATTATAAATTAAAAAATTTTATCCAGAGCTAAATTAAATCCAAAAAAAAAAAAGGTTTTTGTGCAAATACAGTCCACTCCTGGGAATAGTGTGTGCGCGAAGTGAAAAGTGGTTCCAACGAAGAGAAAAAAATTTTCAATACATGTCAATAAAGATTTAAAAAAAAAAAAAAAATGAACCACCCTCTCACATATAAAGGCCACACTTACGCATTTCTTGTGTCCCGCGACACCCTATAAAGTTGCGGCATATCAGCTAGACACATCACAAGAAATATAAAAATTATTACTTTGTATATAGAAATCCGATCCATTCACACCTCTGCATACTTCCATTCCATATTTTCATATTTAAAAAAAAAAAAATAAATAAATATGTTGAGGAACCAATTGTCATTTAACTTATATTCCTATACGCAGCAAGGCAAAGACTCATGAATGATCTTGCACATCTCACAATGCTTTTGTTTTTGTATTTTCTCTTAAGTTTTCTAGAATATACTGGCGTCAGTCTGGTATGCTCTGTCTCTGTCACTCTCGATAAACCTATATGACCTACGTAGTTACGTAAGAATTGAAAATTTAGTAATAAGCAAGCAAACGAACGATCAAGACGTGTTCTGGCAGTGGCAGACACAGTTCAGTAACATTGAAGAAAAAATAAAGTTAAGTTCTTATGAGATATTAAACACAGTGGTTTATTGTTCATCATAATTTGGTCCTTCGAGCCGGATCGTTGGGCATTGTTTGTTTGTTACTCATTCCTTAATAATTTGTTGCAACGTGGTTGCAATAAATTGTTAACCTCAAAGTTAGTAGTCGATAGTTCTGGCCTACCATCGAATAGGCAATCGCGTGCTTATTGGAAAAAGCGCGGACAAACGGTGGCGCCACTCGCATATCGGTATCTGTTATCGATATAATCGACGAGACCGTGGGGGAACACATCTCTAGGAGAAACACGCGTCTTGAAATTTTTGGTCCACACAAGCAGTGGAGATTTCTTGGTATTTCATCATGGAGGAAATGAAAACATTTATAAAGGCCAGAGGAAGATTGAAGACAACCATTACCCGCATATATGGATATGCAGAGAATCCTGCACAGGATGCCGACGTCTTCACAATTGACACCAAATTGGAAACTTTGTCCAATGCGTGGAACGAGTTCGTGAAGTCTGGCGACGAATTGGCCAAATACGACAAACTAGAGGGTTATGTGGACCCTACCGAAGACTTCGAGATATACGAGGAGAAATATGAAATAGCAAATGCCCGCCTTAAGGCTTTACGAGCTGCCTTGGCTACGTCTGGCAAGTTGGAAGAAATCGGCGCGGCTGGTAACGATGGTTCGCTCTTCCAAGGAATTCTGCAACAAATGCAGAATCAACAGCAACAACTACAACTCCAGATGCAGCGTCAAATGGAACTCCAGATGCAGGGTCAAATGGAACACCAGCAGCGTCAAATGGAACTCCAGATGCAGAGTCAAATGGAACACCAGCAACGTCAAATGGAACACCAGCAACGGCAAATGGAGCAGCAGCAACTATTGGTTGAGAGATTGCTCTCGCCACAGCAATCTTCGTCAGGCTCACAGTCGGTTGCAACACCGGCAACAAGAGATTGGGAGTTACCGAAAATCAACATCAAGCCCTTCGGTGGAGATTACAAGGAATGGCATGCCTTTAAAGACCTGTTTGAGAGTACCATTCACGGAAAGACAACCTTGACGAATATCCAAAAGTTTCATCACCTGAAGTCATGCGTCATAGGAGAAGCAGCGATACTCATCCAGCATTTGCCCGTAGTGGATGCAAATTACGAAGCTGCATGGAAATCATTAAGTGATCGATATGAAAAGCCCCGTTACTTGGTGAATTTACTGATAGACACATTCACCGCCTTGCCAAAAGCTGTTGGGCAAAACTCATCATCGCTACGCGCTCTGACTTGCGGAGCCAGTGATGTTATTCGGTCTTTAGACGCTTCTGGACAAACGGGCCGTGACTGTTGGCTCATATACTTGCTCATCAACAAGGTTGATGAGGCTACCCGACGTGAATGGATCGACAAAAGCCAGGATATTGAAAATCCTACCATTGAAGAGTTGCTCAAGTTTTTGGACTCACGATGCGATCGCCTTGAGCTCAGTCAAGTTGTCGATCATGTAGCGAGCAAACCGAGGGATGAAAAAGGAAAAAGGCAAGCACGCACCATGCTTGCCATTACAGGTAATTGTATGAAATGTCATAGTACTGAGCACATACTGTCGGCTTGTCCTCAATTCCAGAGCTTGACTGTCAAGCAACGTTACACCTTTGCGAAGGAGAAACATATGTGTTTTAATTGTTTGAGAACTGGACATGGAGTAAGCGCTTGTGGCTCGAAGTCTTCTTGCAAGTATTGCAAGCGCCGCCATCATTCTATGCTGCATTCTGAAGGCCATTCTACACAGCAAAATAGCTCAGAGCAGCACCAAGGCAACTCAGGCCAGGTTTCTGAGGAGTCACCAGCGGCATCAGCGATAGCAATGATGAATGTTACCAGACCCAGTAAGCCAAATGGCCAACGAAGAAGCACTCTACCTACTGCATTGGTACACGTCCGAAATTCTCAAGGAGCCTTGCTGACGTGCCGTATTTTATTGGATAGCGCCTCAGACTTGTCATTCATTTCGGAACGGTGCGTACAGACGTTGGGGCTTGCACGTTCGCCATTTCGAGTTGCCACATCGGGCATCTCAGACGTCAAGGCGGGAATAACCAGAGGTTTCTGCTCTCTTCAGATGATGTCTCGTGTGTCGAGTCATTGCATCGATATTAAAGCTCACATTTTAGGAAAGATCACCTCACCATTGGCACGTGAAAACATTGATGCTTCATCACTGTCGGTATTTAATGGATACCAAATGGCTGACCCTGACTTCATAACTAACGCCTCAATCGACATTTTGCTGGACAATGATTGCATTTGGTTAGTTCTCACCGGAGAGAAGTTATGCGATGGTCAAGGGCACCCTATTGCAGTTAACACCATATTTGGATGGGTAATCACATCGGTATACACTTCAAGATTGCAAACATCATCTACGTCATTGCTGACTACGGTTAATATAGATGGACTACTGCAAAGATTTTGGGAACTAGAGGAAGTTCCATCACATACAACTGTAAACGAAGAGGATGAAAGGGTCGAAACGCACTTCCGGCGTACCCACAACCGCAACTCGAATGGAAGATACATAGTCGATTTGCCCTTCAAGGAACCAAACCCACAATTTGCGGATACATTTCAAGGAGCGAGATCGCGTTTTCTCGCAGTCGAGCGTCGTCTAATGAAGGACTCCAGCTTGAAGTTAAAATATACTCAGTTTATGAGAGAGTATATCCAGCTGGGTCACATGAAGGAAGTAGCTGCAGACGAAGACACAAACGTATGTAAGAAGTCATTCTATTTGCCACACCATCCAGTCATAGGTGCCAAGCTGCGGGTGGTGTTCGATGGATCATTTCAAGATCGGGATGGACGATCTCTTAACGACGCACTTCACATTGGCCCATGTATACAACGCAACCTCTTCAACGTTTGTCTGCGTTTTCGAATGCACAGATTCGTATTTTCTGCGGACATCGTCAAAATGTTCAGACAGATTTTAGTGGCCCCTGAACATCAGAATTTTCAACGAATCCTTTGGAGAGAAGACCCTGAGGAACCATTGAAGCATTACAAGTTGACCACAGTCACCTATGGCACGGCATGTGCACCGTTTCTGGCAGTTAGAGTGCTGGAACAACTGGCAACTGATCACGAATACGAGTTTCCAAGGGCGGCTAGGATACTTTTGGATGATTTCTACGTCGATGACGTACTGACAGGAGCCATGAACGAACAAGAACTGGTCGACATTAAGGAAGAGCTGATACTCCTTATGTCACGGGCACAATTGGAGCTAAGCAAATGGGTCTCGAATAGTAAACGAATTGCCAGCAACGAGGGAAATGAAATCGATTTCTCAAAGATGGCAGCAAAGGTGCTTGGGCTGCATTGGCGTCCTGGAGAAGACGTCCTAACATATAAGGTTTCATTATCGGAACATATGGCTTGTACGAAGCGACAAGTGCTGTCTGACACGGCACGCATCTTTGACCCACTCGGCATCTTGGCGCCAGTGGTGATCAAGTTTCAAATTCTGCTCCAAGAATTATGGCTGCTTAATCTGGATTGGGACTCGGAACTGCCAACGAAGCAAGCGCACTTATGGCAAACATTCAGAAAGGACATTTTCACGTTAAGGAACTTGAAGATACCACGATTTGTAGACAATCAACCCGATGACATCGAACTGCATGGATTTTCAGATGCTTCGTTAAAGGCTTACTCTGCTGTCATTTACAACCGTGTGACACACTTAGATGGAAGCATCGGAGTGGCACTCATTGGTGCTAAAACAAGAGTGTCACCATTAAAGCAGAAGTCGTTGCCACGATTGGAACTTTGCGGAGCTCTACTATTTGCTCGTTTATTCCAAGCAGTAAGGTCTGGTCTGCGCCAGAAGGTTGTTAAGATACACGCATGGACCGATTCTACAATCGTTTTGTCATGGCTTTCGCATCAATCCTGTAAACTTAAAACATTTGTTGCCAACCGAACGGCAGAAATACTAGAGATCATACCACGACTGTACACTATACTCAGAGACAATGAATAGACCAACCAACCAACTTGCTGCTCAATTCTCAAGCCAGCAGCAGAACTTGAGTTCAAAACCAAAATCTTGACAACCATTTCCAAGGATATTGAGGATTCCCCATTTGAGGTACTACTCGGAAGGACATCATCTTGGATCAGACTGGTTCGAGTGGTCGCATATGTATTCCGCTTCGTTCATCGAATCCGATCAAGCAAGTCTAAATATTCAGGACCTCGAAAGTTCGATGAAATCACCAGAGCAAGGAAGTTTTGAATACGGCAGGCACAAAATCAATTCAATGACGATAGACAGCTGCTTTTTAGGAAGCAATCTGTGGAGCGACGATCAATTTTAAGCAAACTATCTCCCTTCGTTGACGAAGATGGAATTGTACGTGTGGTTGGACGTTTGGAAAGGTCGCAATTGCCTGCAGATGCCAAGCATCCAGTAGTTTTGCCGAAACAACATCGCCTTGTGGAATTGCTGCTGAAACATGAGCATAAGGTCAATCTTCATCCAGGAGTTTCAGCAATGTTTTTAATAATTCGCCAGAAATATTGGATCATTGGCGCACGTAATCTTATTCGACGTATCACACATGAGTGTTTAAACTGTTTTAGACAGCGCCATCACACAGCAAATCAGTTTATGGCCAATTTACCGGCTGTTCGAGTGCGACAAGTCTTTCCATTTGAGCATACTGGATGCGATTATGCTGGACCTATCTTGTTGAAGGTTCACAAGGGACGAAACCCCAGGAAGGAAAAGGGCTACATTTGCCTGTTTGTATGTATGGTTACTTCAGCTCTTCATCTGGAGCTGGCCACTGATCTCAGCACCGACACATTCTTGGCGGAATTAAAACGTTTTATGGCTCGTCGTGGGAAATGCTCCCAAATGTATAGCGATAACGAACGTAACTTTGTTGGCGCAAAACGTGCACTAGACGAAATGGTACAGCTTCTCGCTTCACGCGAGCACAATGACGTCGTTTCCAAAGCGCTTGCGGATCAAGGTATCAAATGGAATTTTATTCCTCCATATTCACCACACTGGGGTTGTAAGTGGGAGTCGGCAGTACGCTCGGTTAAGCTGCATTTGCGACGTGTAATAGGAACCAACGTCCTCACCTTTGAGCAGATGCACACACTGCTCTCGCAAATAGAATCTGTCGTTAATTCGCGACCATTGTGCACAGGATCGGATACTGAAATTGCCTACCTGTCACCGGCACATCGCAGAGCCGCCGACAGATTGCTGACTCCGCGCCTCGTGGCTCTTCTTGGAGAGGTCACTCAGCGTGGGCATGGTGGTGTCGGGTGTCCCATGCGCATCCGGTCTAAGTGCGCCCTCAGCATAACTTGTGTTGCGCGTGTTAACTTACATACGTGCATAAGTCCCGCTTAACTGCAGTATACAAGCACAGTTGCAAGCTCATGTGCCAAAGACCTGCACAAAGCAAACGACCAAACGTAGCTGTGCTGTATACCCTAGGTTGGCAGGCACTTTGTGGGGTATATATGTTGAAGGGTCACGTTGAGGGAAAGATCGAATAATATTTAATTATTAAAAATTTGTGTTCCGCGCTCTTTTCTATTCTGAAAATTTGAATTCCCAAATCTTCCAATCGTTTCCAAGACGTGACTGGCGATTTTATACCGATTCCAAAGCGTTCCAATTCGTATCTTGGGTTTTTTTTTTAATTCCAAAATTTTCCAATCGTTTTCAAGTCGTGACTGGTTATTTTATTCCGATTCCAAAACGTTCCAAGTTGTATCTTTGGTTATACATATATTTGAGTACCAAAGTGTTCCACACGATCCAAGTCGTACCTTTAGGTTTTGTGTTTCAACTCCTGGGGTTTTTGGCAGCGTTCCAGGTTATCCCAACTCGTTTTATGGTTTTTTTAAAATCAATTTCAAGGCGTTTCAAATCCGTTCCTTTAGTGGTTTGGTAGTGTTCCATGTTTTCCCAAACGTTCCAGTTTGTGTTTTTCGCTCATTTTCAAGCCGTGCCAAACCAGCTCACTACTTTATAACCGCCATTCCGTGGGGTTATGAGCACGAGCCCGCCAAAAAACGAGAAAGAGGCTAAGAACACTGCGGCCACGAACAAATCCTCAATTGCTGCTCCAAGTCAGCGTCAGAGAAGTACCAGCCCTACTACTCCTCCTTCATGAGCATTTCAGACCCACTCTAGTCCATTAGCTCTCACGTTCGCACCATTAAGCACGACCTTTCAGCAAGCCACGTCAGAACCACTACGAGCAAGCCCAAAAAAGGTCAAATCATTGGTACCACTTCCACAGATTGTGGTAACCGCCCCTCGGTAACTCGGTCCGAATCCAAAAGGGTTTTAGTTGCTTCCACCATGGCTTTGAAGAAGTTTGTCTCCATTAGCGTTAAACTAATTCTTTTTCAGTTCAGTCGACACCCACGTCACTTCATTGTCTGAGGTCAGGGTATTTACGCTCCAAGTCCGTCGTGATCGAGTTCAAGCGTTGTGGGAAAAGGTCGAGCAGGAATATGAGAAATGCGAGGCACTGCCAGATAGTAAAGACGATAGCTCTGAAGATTTAGCCATCCAAGCTAAATATGACAAATGCTATCAAGTTTACGAGCCATACACGGCTCGATTAAACGAGCTTATCCACGAAGCGTCTGCTCCTACTCCCCCGAACCGTCATGGGTCTACCTCTGCACCAGCAGAACGAGGCTGTCGATTGCCACCCATTGACACAGAAGTCTTTACGGGAGATTACCTAAAGTGGCCTACGTTCCGCTGAAACCATGTCCTAGCGAAAACGAGGGGTGAAGCCAAACTCATTGTAGCCAAATTCCCGCTTACAAATGATGGTTTTGAGACGGCATGGAATGCACTCAAACAGCGTTTCGAAAATAAGCGACTTATCGTGAACAACCAATTTCGAGAACTTCTTGACCTGCCTCAAATTTCCAATGAGTCCGGAAAAGCATTACAAGATCATCAGAATGCTCTGCAGTCATCCATTCGTGCTTTTGAGCACTGTGGCGTGCCAGTCACCACTTGGGGGGGCATGTTCGTATTTTTGTGTTCATCAAATTGCCGAAGAACACCCGTTCACTGTGGGAACAATCTCTGGGAGATAAGACTGCCATTCCAGAGTGGAAAACGTTGGACGATTTCCTCACCGAGCGGTTTCGTACGCTCGAAGCGGTTGAAAATACAACTGCAATGGCTATTTCAGTTCCCACATCGAAACCTCCGCGAAATTAGCTTCCAGCCACCCGAAAGGCTAATACATTTGAAGCCAAGGTGACCACCAAACCAAAATACTGTGATCTCTGTATGAAGGAGAATCACCCGGTGCGTCGATGTCCCCGCTTCCTTCAGATGCCGGTGCCAAAGAGGGTGGCATACATAAAGAAAAAGTCCCTTTGTCTAAACTGTTTCGCAGGAGGGCATCAAGTAAAAGATTGCCCGAGTCAGCACAATTGCTTCACGTGCAAGGGGCGTCACAATACGCTCTTGCACAAGGATGCCCGACCAGAGAATAGTCCAACGCCGGTCCCAGCGCAGCCCAGTTCTCACAATATTGTCCGGACATACTTTACCTCTGAGGCAAGGGCCTCACGAGATAAGTTGCTAATTATAGCCATCGTGGACTTTTGGCACAAGGGCACTACTTATCCTTCACGGGCCCGGACCCGGCATTGGAAACCAATTTTATATCCGACAGACTGTTCCGGCTCATGAAGTTACCATTCCAAACTGTCAGGGCCGAAGTGACAGGCATTAACGGAAAGGTCAAAAAAACCTTGAAGGTCTCACACATAAGCATTCGGTCATCCCATGGACCTCCAGTCCAGATAGAGATAGAAGCTTTTGTCTTGTCCCAAGTTGCTGATGATTTGCCGTCATGTACAATAGCCCAAGCCACACTGGAAGGAATGCCCAATATTCCTCTAGCCGACCTCTCCTTAAGATTAAAGGCGAAGATCGATCTGCTTCTTGGCATTGATGTCATACCAGCGGTGACCCTTTCCGGCATCCAGACCGAAGTGTGCGGATCTTTAATGGCTCAAGAGACGAGATTCGGTTGGGTCATTTCAGGCTCGTTGCAAGGGGTTCCCGTTAGTTCGTGTGCCGCGTTCACCACGAGAGTCGGTGTTAGCAGAGAGGAAGCACTTAAAACTCTTCTCAAGGTTTTTGGAGGTGGACGATTAACGGTTTGACCGGTAGAAGATTCTGATTCCTATTGCGAGCTCAATTTCCAGAAGACCACAAGAAGATACATGGTCTCACTTCCGTTTCGAGACCCAACCAACATCAACCTCGGTCACTCCAGACCAGGGGCATTGGCTCAGTTCCTAAAATATGAAAGCCGTCTTCTAAAAAATATTCCGGCAAAAACTGAGTATGACGCCGTCATCCAAGAATATTTGGACTTGGCCATATGCGTCAGGTGCCATTTGACGGCAGTAATAACAATTTTTATTTGCCACACCATGCAGTTTTCAAGCCGGACAGCACCACAACAAAAGTACGGGTAGTCTTTAACGCCTCTAGCAAGTCCACAAACGGAGTAAGTCTCAACGACATACTTTACCCTGGTCCGGTACTTCAGTCCTATCTCAGTACTCAGATTCTCAAGTGGCGTTTTTTCCGAGTAGTTTTCAATGCCGACATCACAAATATGTACCGCCAAATTACGGTCGATCCAATCTATACGCCATTTCCGAAACAAAGAGGGACAACTTGGTGATTACGAGCTTAATACCGTCACGTTTGGCATTAACTGTGCTCCGTTCTTAGCCATCCGAGTACTTCAGCAACTCGCAAATGATGTACAATCCAAATTTCCTTTGGCTAGCGATATTATCAAGTTACATATAGGACTTGATAATGTCGATGATGCCCTGGCAGGGGCTCACAATGAAGCAACCGCAATCGCAATGGTCAATGAACTTCAAGACGCTCTTGGTTCAGCTTTCCTTTGCGCAAGTGGACATCGAATGTGAAGAGCGTGCTCAGTTGCATCCCAAAGTGTCATTTGCTGAATGCTGATTTCCTCGATATCGAAGAGGCTAGCACAGCAAAAACACTTGGAATCCGATGGATAGGGACTACGGATGAGTTTTATTTTGTCATCTCACCCCAAGATATCAAGTCAGCTTATACTAAGCGACAAGTCCTCGGGCAGATCGCCAAGTTATTCGATCCCGCTGGCTCCATTTGTAATTCAAGCCAAGTTGTTTATGCAAGAACTTTGGCTACAAGAGCTAGGGTGGGATGATCAATTGCCCAGTGAACTCCATCACAGGTGGCAGGATTTTACAAAGAGCTACTCCTTCCTTGACCAGATCCGAATTCCGCGGTGTCCCAGTTAAGACGGTTTCATTGCCCCGCCTTGAATTATGCGGAGCCACGCTTCTAGCTGAAATGGCAGCTGCAGTTTTTCCACAACTTCCAGTTAATAATGCTGAGGCATTTTATTGGTCAGATTATACCGTCGTACTGTCGTGGTTAAATAAGCCACCCTGCACATGGACAACGTTTGTCGCAAATCGGGTAGCCAAATTGTGACGGCAACAAATAGCTCCCCATGGAATCACGTCCGTTCAGAAGACAATCCAGCAGATCTCCCTAGCCGCGGCCTGAGTGCGCAGAAACTTGTACACAAGGATTTTTGGTGGCACGGCCCACTATGGCTACGGGAACCACAAGAGTCCTGGCGGCGATCGACACCACTCCCACTAGGCACTACGTTGGAGAAGCGGGTAGTGAAGGTCCACGTCGCGATCGCTAAGCCAGCCAACGAGATACTGTCTCGTTTTTCCAATCTGGCACGTGCCTTACGAGTGGTAGCATATGTGGTCCGTTTCGGCAGAAAGTGTCGTAAACTTCCAAACGACTACTCCGGGAAGGTGACCTCTAGCGAAATCAATCAAGTACTCCAGACGTTGATCCGAGTCACTCAGCGTGATCGGGAAGTACCCGACGGAACATCGGTGTCTACAGCAGAAGAAATCTCTGCCCACGTCTAGCACCATTCTCAACTTGAATCCTTTCATTGACGCATCAGGTGTGATACGAGCTTCTGGGCGCGTGCAACAAGCAGCGGCTCTTAGTTACGATGAGCGTAACCCCATTCTGTTGCCAGTAGTAAGTCCATTGTCCCGGCTGTTGGTGCTTTTCACCCTTAAGATCTCTATCCATGGGGGCAGTCAACTGGTAGTCCGTCTTCACCGACAGAGATACTGGATTCCAAGACTGCGGAATCTAGTCAAATCGGTGGTCAATTCGTGCAACGTCTGTGTGATTTACAAAAGAAGGCTGCTAATGGGCACCCTTCCGTCCCAGCGAACTACTTTCCCACATCCTTTCACGACCACCGGGATAGATTTCGCAGCTCCTTTCGACCTCAAGAGTTTCACCAGCCGCGCTTGCCGCATATCAAAGGGATATGTGTGTGTCTTTGTTTGCTTTTCCACCAAAGCCATTCACCTTGAGGCAACTTCGGATTTAAGTACAGAAGCATTTCTGGCAGCATTCGCTCGCTTTGTATCGAGGCAAGGGTGTCCCCAGCAAGTGCAGTCCGACAACGGAAAAAACTTCGTAGGTACATCCAGAGTGCTTGAAAAAGATTTCCTAAGGTCTACCCAGCAGAAAATCTTATTCCACTACAGCCACCAGAATCTGTCCTGGCATTTCATCCCTCCCGGGGCACCACACATGGAGGGTTGTGGGAGGGTGGAGTTAAGAGTTTTAAAACTCTGTTCTACAAGGCCACCTCCAACCAAAAGTATACTTTTGAAGAGTTCTCTACGCTGCTGGCTAAGGTAGAGGCTTGTTTGAACTCGCGGCCGATTTCTCCTATGTCGGAAGACCCCAACGATTCTCTAGCTTTGACCTCAGGCCATTTCCTAGTGGGCGGTCCATTGCTATCCGTGACGGAACCTGAAATCAAGGATCAGGATCCGTCTATCATTAACCGGTGGCAGCGTCTGAAGGCTGTGAGTCAGCATTTCTGCTTCCGATGGAAAGATGAGTATCTGAAGGAGGTACATAAGCGCAATAAGTGGCGATTCCCTTCTAAAAATCTTGAAGTGGGCGATCTGGTGGTACTCAAAGACGACAATCTTCCATTTAATGAATGGCGTCTCAGGCGAATCCACCAAGCATACCCTGGCAGTGACGGCAATGTCCGCGTCGTCGAACTGCGTACCGCTCGCGGTATTGTGAAGCGTCCAGTCGCAAAGCTGATCTTTCTTCCTCCAGAAGAAAGAATTCAAACTCATTACGTAAAGCTACAGTAGCGTGCAGCATTTGGTCCTTCCTCCCAATTAAGAACGCCGAGATGCCAGTAGTAATATGTGTATTCTATAGTCCTACATTAATCCGCTTTCTTCATTATTTGTCCCGGCAGCTTCCTGAATCAATCTATATCCCGTTTCCATGGCTCCGAGACCACGTTCAGTACAGGCATCGAAGGAGGAGCGCAGAGTTTCGCGAGGAACTGAGTCCTTCCGTTGCCGAGTCTGTCGCGGAATCCATCCTCTGAAGCGATGCCGTCGCTTCCTGCGGCTGAACGTGGAGAAGAGGATGAGGGCAGTGCTTGCAAAGAAGTACTGCGCCAACTGCTTGGCCCACCAACACTCCGGAGGAAGCTGCTTGAGCGGTGATAGGTGCCGAATATGCAAGGAGGACCACCACGCAGTCTTTGGCTGGACCCTGTCTGGAGCGTGCCATTAGAATGCCTGGGTCTTGCACTCCTGCAAGGGGGGGAGCATGTTTATGCCCAAACGGGCAACACAAGAGTTAAGGGAGGCGGGAGCTTTCACCTCGCGCCGCTCTCCCTATGATGCCCATCGCTCTCCCCACAAAAGAACTCCCCACACTTCTCTCCAAGCGGGTCTTGGTGCCCTGCTCTTAATTAAGCTAGGTTTAGTGTCAAAACTTACAAGTGAATAAACAGAACATTGAAGTAAGATTGCTGCATTACCAAATTTCTTGAAGGAAGACAATTTGAAGGAAAAATTCATTTAGCTGCCTACTTAGCAAATTCAACCCCCCTACGGAAACAATCCTGATCAAGAATATATATACTTTGTGGGGTCTGAGATGCTTCCTTCTGCCTGTTACATACATTTTGGCGACTTTAATATACCATTTCACCCTAAGGGTGTATGGTATAAAAATCAAAGATATATACCCTTGCAGTCCTTGGCAATAATATCTTTAAATAATATCTTGAAATTTCTTTCCCAGCGACTCATATCATCAACCTTTAAAAATTGTACTCGTTTTACTAATGTTTTTTTCTTCCATCATTCCCTAAGCAAAGCACGTCACGCATACACATACAGTTTATGTAGCGTTGCGTCTGTGTGTGTATGCATGTGCTCTCTTGATTTGATAATGACGTAGTAGGCAGCAAGCAGCGCTGCGGGCGTGGCTGAACCAATTTTTATTGACTGTAACTTGTGTTCTATTTATCCGATCAGATTCAAATTTTGGATCTGATTATATCTTATATCGAATACTATGATAATAGTATTTCATGGGGATACTCAATTTTTATGAAAATGTTTCTTCTAGAGCTATATGACGTAGAGGTCCGATCCTGACAATTTTCATACTTTATCTTACCCGGGTAATAAAAAACCCAAAAAAAAAATTTCATCCCGATAGCTCTTAAGACGGCTGAGTAAAACGCATACGCACCGACGGACGGACGGACATGGCTTTATCGACTCAGCTTCTCATGCTGATCAAGAATATATATACTTTATGGGGTCGGCAACGTCTCCTTCTATGCGTTAAAACATCTGACCAATTTTATAATACCCTCTGCAAGGGTATAAAAAACCTCTTATTGTTAGTACAACACTTTTCATTAGTATTTATTATTTGATTTAGCACCTGATTGAACGTATGTATTAGAGACCTGCACGAGTACATTCGAAACGGAAAACGAAATCCCTCTACACTTTCGGAACTCGTTTTCACACTTACTCGTATTTGTAAATCGATTATATCAAGCATCTCAAACGAACGAATGAGTTTAAACGAGCAGGGCATACCGAAAAATCCGGTAAAGCAAATCCGAGCATATCGAGAAGCAAATACCGAAAATCGAACCGAGTACTAGGTACTGTTCAAATGTCTTGCTCGTTCTCGGTATACCGAGTTGTGAAGCAAGTACCTGACAGCAGACTCAATGTCTATAATATGAAACATCTGAAAATAAATTCATTTTATAAAAATATTTACAGTATTTAATAAAAATAAAAACATGATTTTATTATAAATTTACAATAATATCTAACGTACACAGATGAATATTAAACTAATTTTAAAAAGTACTCTTAGTATGTACATATATACATACATACAATTTTTTACAAATTGATACTAAAAAAGACAGCACAGTTAGTTAGTTTTACACATAAATATCAACAATCATAAACTTAATTTAAGCAGACTTACATTATTCGAATTATTTGCAGATTTTCTTTGCTGTTTATTTTTGTACGCACAAAAAAAAAGATACACACTTTGCAACTACTCCAGTGAGATTAAAACAAAACCGAAATTAAAGTATGACCATACTCACGAGTACTTGGAAGTACCAAGTAACTTGAAAGAGAGTATTCATTTGTTTCGTTTGTAGTCTTTTTTTGTGTTCGGCTTGCTTTGATTTTGTTTTTGTTGTTCACTTATACATTCGAAACACAAAACTTCGAGACTTTTCATCTCGTTTCATTCGTTCCGAAGCAATATTATCAAACCAAATATAGGACAATTTGTAAGTATTTGAAAGACTGAGGCAAATGAGTGTATTCGTGCAGGACTCTAGTACGTATGTATTTCTTTCTCTCGACAATTTAAATTTCAAGACTGCCAACATGCCTAAAATATGAAAATTTAAATTTTTCTAAAAATTCCTTCTTTTTATACCATACACCCATAGGGTGAAATGGTATATTAAAGTCGCCAAAATGTATGTAACAGGCAGAAGGAAGCATCTCCGACCCCACAAAGTATATATATTCTTGATCAGGATCAACAACCGAGTCGATCTAGCCATGTCCGTCTGTTCCGTCCGTCCGATGAACACCTAGATCTCGGAGACTGTAAGAGCTAGAGCCACCAAATTTGGTATGTAGACTCATGTAGTATGTAGAGTGATCAAGTTTATTTCAAATTTTTTGCCACGCCCTTTTCAGCCCCCGCAATTTTAAAAAAAGCGTTTATCTCAAAAACTATTCCAGCTAGAGACACCATATTTGGTATGTATATTCGCTTAGTAAATGCACACATTTTGAATGTATAAAAATTTTGCCACGCCCTTTTCCACCCGCGTAATTGAAAAAAACTTGATTATCTCCCGTATTTTTTTTACCTTATGATCAAATTTGGCACACTTAAATTTTAATACTAATATCTAGCAAATACCAAATTTGATCAAAATCGGACAAAAAACAGTCGAGTTGTGCATATAAACGTTTTCCATAAGGCCGGAGTTGGCCGTTGGCTGGTGGGGGCGCTAGGGTGCTCGTATTGAGTGAGCGAGATACTAAGATATGCTTGTAAAAAGCATGTGAAAATGCATTTGTTTAATAAAGTTGAAAATATTTGCTTTACTGGTGTATGGTATACCTAAGTCGGCGAGACGACTTACTTACTTCATTTTTTAACTAACTTGCGCGTTTACATAACACTGTACTTACATTTATTTTCGTGCAAAAACTACCATCAATCACTAAAAGAAAACTTTTCACCTTTACTTCAAAATTAAATTTAAGACTTTTTCAAAAAAAAAAATATCAAAGAAGCTAAGATCGGCTATGCCGAAGTTTATATACCCTTGCAGTCCTTGGTAATAATAATTTTACATGTTCAAAATTTGTTTTCTGCAACTCAATTCATCAATATACAAACAAAACAATTTTACTCTCTATTTTACAATTATTTTACAATCACATATGTAAATTTCATAGCATACTCCGATTTTTTATGAAAATGTTTCTTCTAGTTCTTCGTGAGCTATATGATATAGTGGTCCGATCCTGATGGTTTTCATACTTTATCTTACCCGGGTAATAAAAAACACCGAAAATCAGCCCGATAGCTCTTAAGACGGCTGAGTAAAACGTATTCGCATAGACGGACGGACAGACGACATGGCTATATCAACTCAGCTTCTCATGCTGATCAAGAATATATATACTTTATGGGGTCGGAAACGTCTCCTTCTGTGCGTTACAAACATCTGACCAATTTTATAATACCCTCTGCAAGGGTATAATTAGTTTTCACTTTTATTTCAATTAATTTATGTCCGCACTACATGAAGTTAACTTGAAAAAGCAAAGTCATTCCCATGGGGGCCGACATACTTGGATAAATTTCTAATTGTTGAGTCCTCTTTGGACCCTCTATTCACCTTGATTACCCTAAACTTCCCTGATCCAAACTATAGAGGAGCCTAGGTGGCCCCAAAAAAGCTAAGAGAAAGTAATTGATAGTCCATTGGAAAATTTAAAGAAAATTTTCTGATCACAAAAAAACGAATCTCGACACCGCAGTTATTGGTTTTTAAGTTTTACATAGTAAAGTAACATTCTTTTAGTTAGTATAAAGCTAATTAACAATACAATCAGCGCAGGCAGTGCAAGCAGTGAAAACAGGTTACTATCCGAAATTTCTATCGCTTTTAGGGTTATTAAAATGTGTTTCATATCGTTTTAGTTATAATCAAAAATCATTCCTACTCCTATTTTGTTCTTTTTAAATTAAAACGGTTACAAGCACTACTAAAATTTCGGGATCTGATGTTAAATATCCTATACTATCACATTAGTAAATTTCATACTCCAACTACTTCACCTACTTTTCGTATGTGACTGTATGGTAGGTATGGTAGGTATAGTATGAAAATCTCTCCGATCCGAGAGATTTTCATACTTGATTTGACCCAGGTAATAAAAAGCAATGGTATAATTAATACATATATATCTAGATTGATTGTGTCCGCCAAGGCCTACAGGGATTTTTAGCAATTTCCTTCGCTGGTGGTGCCCTTACTATTTCCGCTCGATGGTGGTGCACAATTGGAGAAATGGTTACCTTTCGGCTGGTAGGCGTCAAGGCTACAAGTTAACAGTGTTTAGAACACCTGTCAGCAGCTGTTAACATGAGGGCTACTATATTGTGTGTGTGTTCCGTAAGGTCCGATTATCGGCTGATGAAGAGAGGTGGAGATGTTAACAAAAGTGGCTGTGTTTATCCCACGGACCCTTTTCAAACCAATTGTATATATGCTGTGAGGAACATTATATGTATGTAATAATAATGTACCACACAACAAACAAGCGATAACCGATCGAACCAAATCGAAGCAAATGATTTACGGTCAAACATGGCCGATCGAACCACACGCAACCGCTGGCGATTTCGTACAAGCGGGAAGATGAGTGGGAGGCGTAACACAAGAAATCGGCTACACCCAAAAAACGAAAGCGCGAGTGAGACGAATCTTGAGGGCATTGGCCCAGTGCTGCCAGATGCATGTATTTTTACATAAATACATGTATTTCACGCCTTTATCTTGTAAAACTTGTAAACGTCCTCAAAATTCATGTTTTTTGTGTATAGAAATTGCAAATATTAAAAATTTTATATTTTTAATTTGGAATTTCGAAAAAATTTATTTATTGATTAAGTTAATTTGAACGGCTCTCATAAGCATTAAAAATATGGTAGCGCCTTTACCAGCTGTGCTTGAGATTTTCGATAAATTAACACTGATACTTATCAGTATTGAATTTCCAAAGTCAGGCATCATTTATATTGGTGACGATTTTCGCGTAAATTTTTAATAAAATTATCATGGAAGTCTCTTCAAGCAGTGACAGCGAAGAGGAAAAGCGAAACGCACCTTTTAACAAAAAAAGAAAGTTATACGAAGCAAAATATTCGCTTTCGTGGGAAAAAAATTGACAAATATGCCGCTTGGATACAAAAAAGCGGGAAAGGGTGCTTCTTCTTCCATTGTAAGGTTTGCAATGTTGATTTAAAGGCGGTACCGGTAAGAGGGTTTTGGAACCACTTACTTTGTTCTAAACATAAGAACAATATCAAAAGTATGTATTGCGTGCATTATTTGTTGTGTTGTGTTTGTGATGTCATAACTGTTTTTTCAATGTTTACATATACATATGTACTTATGTGATGTCCCCTAACCTCTCTAAATTAACTTAACTGATTGTAGATGCGTGTTAACTTCTTAACATTTATTCAGGTTGTGAATAAGTTTCATTGGATTTGCAGGTGAACATTAACATCAATGTTGCCAGAAACGGCAAACAAAATTTTTCAAGATAAAGTTAAAGGCGGAGAAATACAAATGGCTTTATTTTTGGCCAAAAATAATCTTCCCTTTACTTTAGCCGATGATTTAAAACATCTAATTCAAACTGGCACTGTTGCCAGCGATTCCGAAATCGCTCCAGAATTGACGTTTGGACGGACCAAAGCTCATGCTATAATAACGCATATTACTGGAAAAGTTTCCGAAGACCAAGTTGGAGAGCGGCTACAAAAAATAAATTTTCACTTATTGTGGATAAAAGCACCGACAGATCAACAACAAAACATTTCGCTATGATTGCAAGAACTGCAGTTAACTTTAAGGTCCAAGATAGCTTTTTTGGTTTGATCAGTGTGACTGATACCACTGCCACTACTTTACATAATATTACCAAAAAATATTTCGAGGAAAGGAACATACCTTACAAGGAAAACATGATTGGATTCGCTGCAGATGGAACTAATTCTATGTTTGGACAGCACCATTCGTTGAGCAAATTGCTTAAACAAGACGTGCCAAATATGTTTCTTATGAAGTGTATATGCCATTCGTTTCCCCTATGCGCTTCATATGCGTGTAAAAATTACCCCGCAGTGTAGAAGACTTTGCTCGGGATGTTTATACATATATTCAAAATATCCCAAAACGCATAGCAGATTATAAGGAATTCCAATGTTTCGTGAATGTCAAACCGCATAAGCTGTTGCATCCTGCACAAACACGGTGGGTTGTCCTTACTACAAGTTGTACAAAGACTTTTGGAGCAGTTACCTGCTTTAAAACTATTTTTTTTAATGGGCCGTTTTAAATGACAAGATACGCTCGGCTGAATCGCTTCTGGATATGAGTCTTCAACCAACAACAGAATTATATCTAGAATTCCTAAGTTTTGTACTGCCTATTTTTAGTGACTTGAACTTGGAAATGCAGTCAGAAAGTCCCAAGCTTCACTTACTTTATGAAAAAGTCTATTCAACATATATAACAATTTTAGAATTTTATAAAACCGGAATTTATACATAATATGGACGAGGAAATCATACTAAAAATGGACTATGAAGATGGAAAGGTTCAATTGGCGCTAGAAAATATTTATTTGGGAGGCAACGCTACTGCATTGATCAAAACGAAAGGCGAAAATATAGATCCTGACGATATAACTAACTTCAGAAAATCAAGTTTATCTTTTTATATTGAAGGATTAAACCAAATAAAAAGACGATTTTCATTCGAAGATGAACAAAGGCAAAAGCTAAAGAATTTAAAGTTTCTAAGCCCCGACACGGTGCCTTCTATTGCACATGTCGCGCTATTCTTTCCAGGTATAATGTTAAAAGTTTTCTTTTATTTTTTAATTATTATTTATTTTTTTTTTATACGACTTTCCTCAAGCAGCATCACCGAACTGGACCGGGAATGGAGGTTTTTAAGAAACACAAAACTGCCCTTTAACAAGGAAGACTATCGGAAGACTATTTCAGTAATTGAATTTTGGCACCATATATGTATATCAAAGATAAAAAAAGGCGATAATTCACAAGTGTTCCATTATTGGCTGAATTTGCACAAAATTTATTAACACTACCTCACAGTAGTGCAAACGTTGAGTGGCTGTTTTCGGACATAAATAATATAAAAATAACAAACGAAACGCGCTTTGTACCGAATCGTTAACGGGCTTACTTTTCACTAAAGAAGGCTTAAAGCTGAGCTCTAAGCCATCGAAAGAGCATATAATATATTTTAATTCTAATATTTAAAATGAAGTAAAAATTAACAAGTATGTCGACAAATATTCCATAAAATCTAGAATAAATGCTTATTTCAATCAATACATATAAGAAAAGCATAGTTTTTGATTTAAAAAATTATCTTAGTTAAAAAAAATACATGTAAAAATACATGAATTTTGGCGGTTGGCCATGTATTTAAAAATTTTTCATCTGGCAGCACTGCATTGGCCGCATATCGAGACTCAAAAGCGCAGAGTGGGAAAGATATATAAGAGAAACGCATGCACTTGTCTAGCATGCGTGAGGCCCATGGAGCGAGATGAGGGAGAGCAGACACACGTACACACTATGCGTGTACGAGAGAGAGTACCGGTGGCTAATGCAGGTGCTCTCTGACTGCGCTGCTCATCAGAGATCGGCGAAACCAAAGCTCAAAGAGAGCAAAAAGTGGTGGGCTAAGCAAGCCCAGGAGACGGGTGCGGGGTGCATCGTTCCCGAGACAAATGCAAGCGAGGGCGGCTTGTGGGTGTGTGAGGGGAATATACAAGTCTAAGAAGGGGAAATGAACCAATGTTCATTCGACTTTGTTCTCAATAGAAATACCCATATCTGGTGGATGAATTAAGCGCGATATGATTAACCCTCTCATGCCCGAATTAAATTGGACGTGACTAAAATTTTTTTGAGTTGACATATAAGCTAGACTTGACCTCAATATCAGCTGAAAAAAATTTGAATGTCCTTGGTGTCCTGGATCAAGAGCTACAGGATGTTGGGTATATGCAACATTGGGCAATTGTGTTATATATTTAAAGTCAAATTGTTTTTTTTTTCAAATGCCGTTTATTAATATTTATGTATGATAGGACACAAAACAATTTTTTGGGGATTGGAGCACAAGTGCACATTACATTTGCTACATTTACAGCTTGGAAATCCCGATCTGCATACTCTACATCTTCCTCCTGTTCCCCATTCCGTCCAATGATTATAACCATCAAGTCGTAGTGACTTTGCTGGGTCTGCAACATAAGCTCTTTTAGGGGGGTTTGACTCAGAGCCCGTAGAAGGAGCTGGTGAAGATGGATCTGGTGATAATGGGGCTGCGTGATAACGGAGCTGGTGATGATGGAGCTGGTGATAATGGAGTTGGTGATGATGAGGATGAATTCTTTGTTAAAAGGAGTGATGATGGACGACCTCTCTTTTTGGCGACAAATATTGTTTGACTTGCGTTCAAAAGCTCGGAAGCAACATTTAATTGGAAATTACAGCATTGCTGCGTAATTCGCTTTTCCAAGTGGTCTCACTTTCCATAAACTTTGTACCCCACTTCAAACTCCTCAAATCAATTAGTTCCACCACCTCCTGTACAACGTTTTTATTTTCATTCAATTCTCCATCATTTTCGCATCTAATAAGTTGGTCAATCAATATAACTTCCACATTTTCAGCTCTGTTATCCAAATTTTGCAAAGTTACTTCTATAATTTCCTCCATATTTCGATCTTCTTCTTCTTTATTTTCCTCATCACCCGAATCATCCCAATCAAAGTTGGCAAATTTTTCAATCTCTGCTTGAGTCAGACCTTTTGGGCGCATTTAGAATCTGTATACAGAAAAAATTTTATTTTTCGAAAATTTCCACAGTAGCCCAATGTTGCATATACGCAACACTACATTACAAAATTATTACAAATAAACTAAATAGTTTTTTCATTGGTTTTTTATACCATACACCCATTGGGTGAAATGGTATATTAAAGTCGCCAAAATGTATGTAACAGGCAGAAGGAAGCATCTCCGACCCCACAAAGTATATAAATTCTTGATCAGGATCAACAACCGAGTCGATCTAGCCATGTCCGTCCGCCCGTCCGTCCGTCCTTATGAACACCTAGATCTCGGAGACTATAAGAGCTAGAACCACCAAATTTGGTATATAGACTCGTGTGGTATGTAAATATATAGAGTTCATTGGAATTTCGGCCACGCCCCCTTACTCCCCTAGAATTTACATAAAACTGTTTTTCTTAAAAAGTATTGCAGATAGAGACATCAAATTTGGTTTATTACTGCAAAAAAAAATTGTTCCAACCTTTTGCACGCCCCCCCGGGCATTTACAAAAAACAGATTTTCTTAAAAACTATGTAAGCTACCGACATTAAATTTAATATGTATGCTAGCTTAATAGACGCGCAGATATTGACTATTTGTTTTGCACTTCCAAAGACTTAAATTTCCACAAAAAAATAACTAACGATAATAACATTCACAAAAACTCTACAATAACACAGACCGGCATTTTGGAGGTCATGAAAAAGTGTTTTAAGTTCAATAGGTCTCCTATTCCAATTGGAGGGTGCTGATCACGACCCTATACTTAGTTTTTTTTTCTATCACGTAAGGTTTTCGAAAAAAGTGTGTATACAAATTTTCAAAGAACCTGTGAAACTTAATGGCAAGTGGAATTTTTATTTATCGTGTCAGTTTTTTTTACCATAATGTAGTGACCGATGTTGTAGGTGTAGATGTGTGTCTCTCAGCGGGTGACGCGGAGCGCGCCAGGGGTGGTAGGTACAAAATGAGTATTTTGTGTTTCATGGCTCGAAGTTGAATGTTGTTTGCGCTCTTCAGAGGTGTTTGTTTTTGATTATATGTCTTTTGCGCCTTCCTTTTTTTCTCTTGTGAAGAATGCGTCTTGTTGTCTTTTTTTGTGGTCTTATTTTTCTCCATCCCACCACAGTCCTCCTTACCATTCAAATTCCGGCAGGATAGATTCACCTGATACTGAGGTATACCCATGCGTATCAGATTAAAGAGTCGACTTAGAGCGCGGTACATTACCGTAGCTTCATCTCTTATGTCTCTGAGGAACTCGTCTCTGCCGATCTGGTGGCTCGCTGGGGTCGGTCCGGTTCCGCGTTTCAGGGCTTGTACAGAGTGACGGTGCCGGAAGATTGTTTAGGAAAAAAGATCAATGTGGAGAATCCAGAAAATGCATTTTGAACGCTTGATTTGCAGGTCCGTAAGGAGTTTCGATGGCATGCAGGGGGTTATGTTCGATCGGTTGGTTTTAAGTATTGTATGGGTAAGGAGGGCAACGCGTTTGGTGGTCCCGTTTGATATGAGTTGGGAATGGTGTGGGGCAAAAGAAGGAATTATGAGTTAAGGTATTTGAAATTGTGTCGAGGTAAAGTGGGTGCATATCGCAGTTTGAGGAAGGGTGGAGGAGTCAGTCGTAACCGTACCGGATGGAGTAAAGGGTATAGATATAGTTTGGCTTGTGGATGCAAGCGATGGAGCTGGGAGACGAGGTTCATTAGGTCCAGGTTGGAGGTCCGATCCGTGGCGTCCTGGATAAATCGCAACTCCTTCCTAGAGCCGTTAGAGCTACAGGAGTTGAAATTTTGCTATATGGGGTCTTGTATATACTGGGCAAGGGGCTGTATATCTCTGGATTCACCGGATAGGGACCAACTTATAGTCAGTGCTATAGTCGCCGTGATCATGAACGGGCAAAGTGTCTGCACGGAGAGCAGTAGACTTGTTCTAATATTACACGCGGTTTGGTTTCCTGAGTTGATGAGAGTGTGCTTAATTATTGATATTTATTATATTAATACGCGGACTTCTGCACGAATTGAGTCGAGGT